>NC_142165.1:7166711-7331125 GCF_029865625.1 Vigna umbellata | reverse complement strand
ATTACTAGAGAGGCCATAATTTCCTCACAAATGACAAGATGTCCTCTGTCTTAACCTTCCTTGTTTATAGGCAACACGCATCATTTATTTGATAAACTAACCGAAAATGTTGTAACTGCCCAACTAATGTGTATCTATCAGACATTTAGCTAGCAGTGATTCAGAATCATGACCACTGTACTAAAATTGGAGAGTATTAGGAATAAGGAAACAGAGGACATACCGAAACTAGTGTTGTCAAAATAGGTTTGAATTCATAAGTCAATCCAACCCACCATAGGTTTGGACTGGGTTGAGTTGAAAAAATAATTTAAATTTTTATACGAGCAAATGTTGAGTCTGGTCCATTAAAAACCCAACCCACCCAGGGTAAACCCATGACCGGTTGACTCACCAACCCACATAATTTTGCTGTTTGCTTGTTTTGGAATATATTTGAAGTTTAAGATCATTTTGGATTGATTGTATTTTTTTTATTTTGAATTGTATCTGAAGTTTATTATAATTTTAGACTGAAATTTATTTAGATTTGAATTAGATTTTTATTTATTTTTTTGGAATTGAAAAAAAAAACTTGTAATTAAGTGAGCCAGTAAACCAACCCGTTTAACCCACCAACCCATGGTGGACCGGGCCAGACCGGATTCAATTTTTTTCAACGTGCTAATAAGTGAGTCGGATTAGCTCGCTAAGTGATCAATCCGTGGTGGGTCGAACCAGGTAGCCCATTTTGACAGCACTAACCAAAACTATCTTAACAAAAAGTATCCTGAACTAAACCTCTATTGGTTAAAGAATTTTACTGTCATGCCTATCAATAAATTAAGGTCCCAGTATTTAAATGGAAGGGAAACCAGAATTTCCAAGGGATGGCATATAAGTAAAAGCGTTACCACACAATTGTATTTATAAATCTTATGTTCATTGTTGTTAAAACTTTAATGTTAAGTGTAGGAACATAGGAGCCAACGACTTTAAACCCATTTTGGTTCTCATTGCAAGATTATCAGGTAAACATGCGAAATCAAGAGATCCACACTTCTCATGTCCCCAGAAAATTATTGGAGAATGGAACAAAAGATGAAAATTAGAGTTCTCTCCGAGGATTTCCCCTTTCACTGGCACAAACTATCAAATTCGTAGAATGCCCCTTATCAATCCAATTTCCCCTGTTTATGACCAATCTCTTCTAACTAGTCCAACTAACTTAACAGTTCTCCTTTTTGAACTCTTGTTACATATCTAAACAATGAAACCATAGGAAGGTGAGAACAACAATCATTATTTGAATGCTTAAGTACTGGTTGGGATTTAAAGAAAGTTTTTCAGACACACATGTTTCATACTTCTAATAGGATCATACAATCCATGTCACAATCCCAACATTTGTGTTTCTTTCCACTTCTTCCCCTACATTGAATCTCATGACAACCTTGAGATATCTTAAATATGGAATTTATACCAGGTTTCAGCAGCTATATTCAAATTTCAAAATCATAACTTTTACATTACCTCTTTGTAAACATCAAGTGGAAGTGGCAATCTAAGATATGCAATCCAGGCTTTTGTAAATTTTAACTTCATCTTCTTGGTAATTTTTTCTGCTGACAATACCTATACGTGAAACATGAAAATAGACAGTAAAAAACAGTAGACAAACAATGACGAGTGCTTAAATGAGAAGGTTCTACAATATATAAAATCATAAAAATAAAAATAGCAAAACTACTAGGAAATTGGAGGATACGTGATGCTCAATAATGAAAAAGGAAATAGAATGGGGAGTAACATTTAACTTGGCAAAGAGTATGGAATAATAACTTACATTTTTGTTAGGCTTCTTGGACTTCAGCAGCTTATCATCAACACTCGCATCTCCATAATGCTGCTTTTGGTCACTTTCTATGGACAAAAAACCCAAATGAAAAATACAGGTACACTTTTATAGTTCCTTAATCGAAAAGGAAATAGCATTAACTACAGAGTACTAAAGGAGAAGGGGCATGGAGGCACTAAATATTGTGATACATAGCTTTTTAGAAAAAATGTCTAAAAAGTAAATGAGAACTCACCTGAGCTGCTCCACATTTCCAAATCAGATGTATTATTGCCTTGGAGAGGGGGAACGTGCGATATAGTATAGTACATATTGCGGATGAAACATTCCATTCTGAAAATAGCCCATTTTCAACTTATCATAAGAACAAGTTTTTTAAAGTAAAGTATTCATCTCCTATATAGCACTGAGTTGCAAAACTAAATACATTGCCTATATGCTATAGCATGTTGTAAGCATGGTTTACGACCAAGGAAAAAAGAAAAAATCAATTTACACTAATATTAGGCTACTAACAACAATGATCTACAAACATGTATTGACTAAGGAAGGAAATAGAAAACCATGGAAGTAGCTTCAAAGCAACTGTCATAGGTCTTACTAACTTTGAGCTCAATTGACTTTCATTGTTGCCATCTGCACTTGCAATTTTGTCATCTGACAGGGATAAGCAAACAAATTATCCAATGAACTAAAATTCAAATGGTGGGAAATCGAAAATATAATACACAAGTCTCCTGTTTGCAATTTCACATATTAAAACCTAGACGACTAAGACAAAAGAAAGGCTAGAAAAGCACCTGATTCATCTTTGCCTTCCAAAGTACTAGCGAGCTTTTTCAGACTTATAAATGTAAAATAGCTGCACCAAGTAATAATTCAGCAAACAAACAAAACTCCATAACCAACAACAATTATTCACTAAACAGTGGCTCAGGTAAAAATCAACAAGAAAATCGTGTCAGTGAATTAAGGACTAACAAATTCATCCCCATCACACAAACTACATAAATTCAGCCTTCCATAACAGGGGCTAAGAGCGAAACAATATATTCCATAAATCATAATAATATAAAAGAACCATGCTAAAAAACGTGAAATGAACGAATAGTTGGTGTAGAAAAACAATGTGAGCATAACAACCATACCGGACATCAATATATTTGAAATACTTCGACTCCAGAAGATCCACAACAAACGTAGCCGGACTAGTGGAGCGAACCTGATAGCACCAGTCCAAAACCAACAAAATCAGATCGAAACAACAACAACAACAACAACAACAACATTTATCAACAAAATTGGCATGACGTACAATGCTAAGGAGAAGTTTGTGGTACAAAGCAGAGTGGAAGACGCCGCCATTGGCCACCTTCACGAACTCCATGAGCGTGTCCAGCACGAGTTCTTTGAGCGTCTCGTCGGACTGTGGCGAGGCAAGAATGTCGAGGAGTGACTTGAGGAACTCATCGAATTTTGAGCGGAGCCAGGTGAGGTAGATGAACTCGGACTGGTCAGCAGCGGAGGGAGCAGCCGCGGAGGTAGCGACGGCGGAGGAGGAAGGGAGCTTTGGTAGAAGAGGGAGGAAGAAAGAGTGGAGAGAGAGTAGGGATTCGAGGACATGGTGAGGAGGAGAAGAAGGGGAAAGGAATGTGAGAAGAAGAGGGAGGTTGTTGATGTGCGAGGCGGAGGAGAGAAGCTGGTTGCCTAGGGTTTTCAATTCTGCGACGCCGTATCTTCCTTTCTTCTTCTTCCTTGGAGGATCCACGCACGCCATGGTTCGGCGCAGAAGAGGAAGCGCGGCAGCACAAGGTTTAGTATTACTACTATTGACTATTGAGGGTTTGGGTTTTAGACAGAGGGAGGGAGTTAGTTTAATTTAATTGAATGTGTTTTTAAGGTTTTGTTTTCGGCCAATACCAGGTTCACTTCAACGGAGTAGGTCTAAGAACAAGTAAATGTGAAAAAATTAATCATCAATAGATATATACAAACCAATCAATAAATAAAAAAAAATATAGACTTCAATAATGTATAATTGATATTTACGTACCCAATAATTGTTTTCCTAAAATTAGATATACAATAAATAAATGATTTTATTTTAATTCCTTTTTTAATTTTTACTATTTTTACTAATTAGATATCACGTAATTTATATTGTTAATAAATTAACTTATTTTTGTTACATGTATCTATAATACACATAAGATAAAAAAAAAGCTAAAATCCTTTAGTTATCCCTATTTATGTAGAGTTTTCTCAATTCAATCCCTGTTTTTTTTAAATTCCCAATTGAGTCCTAAATAGTGCTAATTTAGATCAATCGGGTCCTTGCCGTTAAATTTGACTTAACGGGGTTAAGTTTTGCTGAAATTGGAAGTTGACGTGACAAATTTTTTAAACCTGGCATTTAGAGAGCTTTACGTGTAATTTAAAAACATTTTAATATTTTGATTAAAAAATTAAAAAAAAGAAGTCATCTTCCATCTTCCATCCATTTCAGTCAAGCATCATCCTAAACAACCCAAACGCACAGAACCACCATCATCTTCCTCATGCACCATCAACCTGGAAAACAAAATCAAAATAGTGACTCTACAATCAAGAAACATTTTAATCAAGTAACCCCAATGCACCACCCTCTTCTCTTCCTGTGCTCCCCTTTCCTACTACTCAACCCCATCCTCACCCCTTCCTCCCCCTCGTTCCTTGCGTCCCCGTAATCCCTCACTCTCTTCGCCCCCACCAGCAATGGACCCACCTGTGCCTCCTCTGCCACCACCAAGTTCATCAACACATCTTCAAAGTTCTGCACCGCGTCCACGATCCCCCGCGCGCGAGCCATGCCGGCGGAACGCGAATTCCTACGACTTTGAGTCCACCTCCACGTCGTCATCGCAGATCAAAACGGCGCCGGTGGAGATGTGGTCAGGACGGGGGAGAAAGCGGTTGTTGAGGCTGGCGGAGGGTTGGAGGAGAAGCGATCTTGTATGTCTGAGTTTTGTCCCAGATCTTGTGGAAGTTTCCCAGTGAAGCTGTTGTTGAAGAATTTCAGCTGATGTAGATTTAAAGCTAAAATTTCAGGAATTTCCCCCGAGAAGGTTGTCATTTAGGTTAAGAGAATAGAGACGCAAAGAGGCTATTGCATGTGGTAGTTCCCCTGTGAGAGTGTTCTGAGAGAGGTCCAAGAGAATTAAACTACTGAGGTTTCCTAAACCTTAAGGTAATTCACCGGAAAACTGGTTTTCAAATAGTTCAATTTGTTCAATTTGTGTCTGGCGTGATTTAGGGTTGGGGACTAATTTGGGGATTTTCAGATTTGTGATTTTGTTTTCTTTTTACATGTTTCAAATGGTTTAATGGAGAAGAAAATAGATGATGATGATGAGTTCGATTGGGTGCAAAGAGCTTGAGCATTGTTACGTTGGTCATGGTGGCGATTTGCCTTCAGGTGCTGGATGGAAGGAAATGAATTAAAGTGCCTTCGTGGTGCTGGATGGAAGGAGATGAATTAAAGTGAACATGGCAGAGTCACTATTTTGATTTTGTGGTTACTTGATTGCAGGTTGATGGTGCACGAGGAAGATGATGGTGGTTCTGCACGATTGGGTTCTCTAGTTCTGGATGGAAGATGACTTGACTGAAATGGATGGAAGATGATTTTTTTTAATTTTTTACTCAAAATGTTAAAATGTTTTAAAATTACACGTAAGCTCTCTAAATGCCAGGTTTAAAAAATTTGTCACGTCAACTTCTAACCTCAGCAAAACTGAACCCCGTTAAGTCAAATTTAACGGTAGGGACCCAATTGATCCAAATTAGCACTATTTAGGACTCAATTAGAAATTTTAAAAAAACAAGAATTGAATTGGGAAAACTCTACATAAATAGGGACAACTAAAGAAGTTTAACCATAAAAAAAAACATGTCAGTTGCCAAAATAAATAAAAAAATAAGTTAACAAATGAATAGAGAAATTAAAAAAGAAATCTTAAAACCTAGTTAAAAAATAATATAATATTACAATTAAAATACAAATAAATATTTTTTATGAACTTAAACTAAAATTTTATAGTCTATTAGATACATAATTTGAAAATAATTTATTAAACACACGAAAGGAAATCAGGGAATATATTGGAGCATAAAACTTATTTATATTATATTATATTAACAGGTAATAAAAAAGTTTACTTGCTTGGGTGGTTCTCACTCTAAAAAAGGTAGGTATATTTGGTTTATGCCAACTTTATTCACAGTTAGTTTAATGTGCATTAATCAAGTTTATTCCGTTAAATTTTTATTGATAGTGTTAATTGTATAATGATAATAAAAAGAAAAAAAAAGGCAACACAATAACATCAAATTCAAATCATTATCTTCTTTATCTCTGCATGCATTTATTTTATATTTGTTTCTCCTTTCCACCAACATATTTTATCAATTCCTTGCATCATCTCATTCTTTCCATATTTTCTCCACAAATTCAATACAATCAAAACTTCCCTTTGTTGTGTCAATGTAAAATCCAAAAAACAGCAAAGCGGCCATAAAAATCATAAATCTTAAGGATCTTGTTGTCCCCTACACCTATCTTGGTCCAAAGTGAATTGTGAGCAGAAAAGTTTGCCTTTTCATTTGTTAAAATTATGTGATTTATTTGGATTGAAAAGAAAAGGAAGGGTTGAATTTAACTATGTGCATGTGACTGCAAAAGGGGTTGTGCGGGTGACTTTAATAACACTGAATCTACTAGTTCACTAGTGCAAAAATCACATTTTATGACGTACAAAAATGACATATTATGACGGATAAACTGGGACATAGTTATGGGTGTTATAGTATGTCTGTGCATTTTATGACATAGCAGAAATTTACGTCATAATAGGTTTAACATATTATGACGTACTTTTCTGCTACGTTATAAAATGAGCATACCTATTATGACATAGATATTTTTACCAGTTATAATATATGCTTTTAAGAATCAACCTATTATGACATACATTGTTATGTACGTCATAAAAACTTATTTTTAAAAAAAAAATCATTATTACATTTGACATCAAATCAATTTATCCATTCAGTTTATAATCAATATAGCCTAAAATGATCATATTCAATAGAACTAAGAAAATATAATTCATTTCATCCATTAAATTTACAATTGCTTTGACAAAGATGTAAAAGAGAAATGATTCTTCCTAAAGCTTGAGCATTTCAATAAATAAAGGAGAGAATCTACAAAACATACTCTTGAGATAATTTGTTGCCTTTGGAAATGTCTTCAATAGCTAAAATGTTTCAGAAACAAATATATGGGTCAGACTGGCTGCCTGAATGATAAGATTGTACAAAACTCTCTAATCTTTCCTAACAATTAAACTAATTTAAAAGAAAGGATTTCAATAAAAGAGCCTCGACTATCTTCTTTTCTTTCACGAATGCAATTAGACCTATGCGTTGCATATAATAATCAAGTAATGACTGGGAATATTTGGTTGGGTAGTGCAAGTCATTGGAATCTAGCGGTGGAGTACTGAGTTCTTTAATAAGCTCTTGATTATTTCTGCCGAAGGTATAAAGAAAATAAAGTTACTATTCGTAAAGCTAGAGTTTTCGTAACTATAGTAATAAATCATAGGAAAAGACTTACAGGTAGAGTTAACGTAAATCTCCGAAAAATCCATGCCAAGTTGAGCTTCATAGGAAGGATTGCTAATCTCAAGCATCAATGTTGCAGGATTATAGCCATAGTTGATTCTTGAAACACCTGGAATAGCCTATAGAAAAATATTCATTTATACGTTTAAATAAGAAAATATCATGAACTCTAATATGAACTCTAATAATTTCATATTATCAATTTACCTCATTAAAAGCTTCAAAAATGTCTATGATTGGTTGATGAATTGTGCACACAACGGTTCTGGCAGTTATCTGTAACACCTATTCTTTTTTTCATCATTGGCACCTGAATTTCAATTTCAAAAATAATATATAACAGTGCTTTCTTTTCTGTTCTTTTATCATCAAGGGAATGTCTTCTTCCCCTGTGAGCAACTCCCACATAACTACTCTGAATGATACACATCAATCTACATCACAAGCAAGTATAGACGTTGATCATCGTAAAAAATGAAAAGAGTATTAGGAGTGTGAAGCCAAAACCAAATCACCAATCTGGTAAAGTCCCACGTACTCCACCAGACACTAGAGTGTTCTGTTTAACCTTTGATAAACCCAAATCACCAATCTGGAAAAATACACAAGCCTCATTTCAGTCTCCCGTTGTGGGTCGAATTTCGTGTGCATCAGTGAGTGTATTCTTATTAGTACCTTGCAGATAGTGCGTTGAGGATCTCTCATATTAACCAATAGATTCTCACATTTCAAATCAAAATGCACAATGTTTTTTCCATGCAAATACTTCATCCCAAAAGCAGCATCCATGGCTATAATGAGTCTCTTACGACGATCAATTGTTCTGTTAAATTGCTCAGAATAAACAACATAAGTAATACATCACAAGATCCATGAAGGTATTCCAACGGGAAGTTATTCAAAACATTAAATATTGATGAAATATAAAGCTATCAATGCATCAAATTACCTATCTTTCTTATGCAAGAACTGTTTCAAAGATCCTCATCTCAGGGTAAGGCAAGGTAGCTTGCTCAAATGTTCGTTGTTCAATATCTCAGTATGTGATTGTTGCTAAAGAACTCTTAGGGCCATCACGAACAATGCCATAAAAGGAGACAACATTTGGATTATGCAATGAACTCAACATCAATGCCTCCTTCCAGAAATCTGTAATCTGGAGCAAGAAGCAGAGTGAAATCACTATATTAAAATTCATACTGACAATTTATTATTACTGACTTTTATATAAAAATGATACAAATACCAAAAAGATGTTTCATTAATATTTAAAGTTTATATAAAATTCATATTATATGTAAGGTATAATAGCTTATTTTGTCTCCATTTTTGGTGAGTTCTGTCAATTAAGTCCCTTCTTTTAAAAAAGTGTCAATTGTATCCCACTTAGTAAAATTTGCCTCAACCAAGTCCCTTCCGTTAGGTACACAAAAACGTCGTTAACTTTTTTTTTCTCCCCTCTGCTCTTTGTGCAAACAACAGTATTTTTCAAGTCTATATTCAGGTCCTTTTCTTTTGTATTTGGGTTATGTTAAAAAACATGATGAGAACTTTTTTAACTATATAATATCATATTTATTACTTAAAAATTGAATAAATAATGATTTAATTTTTATACAGCATACAAAAAAAAATCTTAAAGCATAAAAGAAAGTTGAGAAAAGCAAAAACCATGAATGTTATTTGGTGATTTGAAGTTCACATGTCTCCTTTTTAAAATAATCCAACCTGGAAAAGCAAATGGTAACATGCAGTGCTATCTCTTTCATATTAATTGTGTAGTTCATGCACATGTTGAAATTCAATTATTTAATTTTGGAGAATAAATTGGAAAAAAGGGTTGCAGGGGTAATTCCTAATTCATAGTAGTGTCTTTTTTTTCCTGAAAAGAAGCTTAAGGTGGGAAGAAAAAGTGGTTATATCGGAAAGACTACATATATAGTAGTGTATTTTTAATTATGTTTTTAAAATTTAAATATAATTTTATTTTAATTTCTTTAAGTTACTTAAATTTGATTATGGTAATTATAATTTTTTTTAGATAAATAATCGATTTAGTACCATCAACATTAATATATTTTATTTTTAATGTAATAAATAATTATAATTAAAGTTTTAGTAGAAAATTTTATTTTTATTATTTTTGTTTGAATTCTATTGATCTAATTGAATTGTTACATATATTATTAAAGCCAAAAAAAATATATTTATTAAAGGTAAAATTAGTATTAATATATAATTAATTTTTAAAATATATTTTTTATTCTATAAATTTAAAATAATTAGTGATTGTTTCAAAATTAACTAATTATTAATATGTTAATAATGATTATTTTTTAATAAACTCACTTAATGCATGCTTAATTATATTGATAGTAAAATTTAAACAAAAACAATAAAATTATTAAAAAATTAAATTTTTAATTTTTAATTTTTAATTTTAGAGTAATTAAGAAATAAATACCTTTTAAAAAAATTATAAACTCACTTATTTTAAAAGAATTAAAAATATATATTTAGATTTATTTTTAATCAATTTTTCAAAAAATTTCTTTTAATTAGCAAGACTTTGAATTTATTTTAATTATAATGTAATATAATTAAAAAAAAATAAGAGTGTAAATATAATTCAGCGAAGTATAACTCTAATTTTTATTTATAACTCTAATTTTTCTGACTTCAATACTCAGTGAAGTATATTAAATTTTACTGGAAAAAGTACAATAATTTTGATTTTTGTGAAATATAATTCATTGTTTTTTATCATCCTTCTTACTTATTAGAGAGAAACCTTGAATTAAACTGAATTTAGTAGTTATGGTGTTGAAGCATTAATTAAATAAATAGAAATAAGAGATGTATGTATTACATTGAGTTAGGTGTCAGTTGCATCACTAATCACCAAATGCTACAAACACTGATAAAAAAAATGATGTGTTCAGAAAAGCAGAGGAAAGAGAATAAAAAGTTTTTGTCAGATCATCAATCCTTAACTCTGTTTCTATTTAACGGAAGAGACGAAGTTGACGCAAAATTTACTAAATAAGGACCAAGTTGATACTTTTTTAAAATCAGGAACCAAATTGACATAATCGAGCAAAACTGGGGACAAAAGAGGCTATTAAGCCTATATGTAACAGTATAAAGCAAAAAAAAACCTTTTTTTTCTCACAATATTTTTATTAATATACTTAGCACCACTATTTATTTCTTTTCTCCATCCTTACACTACATGTCAAAACTTATTTTTATTATAACTAATGTACAAAACTAGATATTATGATGGATGAATTTTAACTGATGTACAAAACTACGTCATAATATGTGTTATTTTTATTACGATTTTGCCACCGGTCAACCTACTATGATGGATGAATTTTACCCGTCATAATAGGTCGTCATAGTATCTTTCCACTAGTGGTACTAGCAGGGAAGGAAGAAAAGGAGAAAGGGGATGGTCTTATCAATGTCAGCGGTGCCTCAAGTCACATACAACATCAACAATATTGGAAATAGGTGAGGACAATGGCAGTTGTGACATTGCAACGTTATTTTGGGTTTGTGTTGGTGTTCTTGTAGTGGTGTTTGGTGCTCGAAGTCGTTGGCCAATACTCCAGGAGCTCTCGTTCTGCTTCGACGCCGAGGTGGTAGTGGAGGAGGTCCTTCTCAAACTTAATAAAAAATTTAAAACCGTAATCCACAATTTTCACATTAGAAAGTCTTAATGGATCACACGTTCCAAATGTCTTTTGTCACATCACTACATTCTTTTGCTACATCACCACAAAAGAAAAATAACGAAATGGACTTTATTGATGCACATTAAAAAGTAACTATAGATGAAATTGATATTGTTTTAAATGAGAACTAAGTAGACACGATATTTATTAACCATCCTAACAATTAAACCTAATAAAAAACAATAAGCTTTCTCACGTATCAACTTCAGAAAACTTTAAAAGAATATAATTTACCTTTTAACTGTTTTTTGAAACTAACTAATATTTTAATAATATTGATAGTATTAGGATAAATTACACTTTTTTATAATATGTTTATTAATTATATGTAAATTGTAACAAAATATATGAGAAAAAATTGGGAAGAAAATTTATGTATACAAATGAAGATAATCAATAACAACCTCTTAGGCGTTAATATTAGAATAGTTAAGGAAAGGTAAAAGTAACTGTATCGTATCCAGTGAAGGCCAAACGGTTAACAATAAGCACCGCTCGGTCCATCCACTCAGGTCAAAGATAGGGCCGCAAGTAGGCCAGCGCTTAAGCTATTGTTGGGCCAACAGTCCAACAAATGATAAAATAATCAAAGAATATCTAAGTAAAGATATTGATAAAACAGGTTATAAACAACCAACTGGATTTTCAGGTAATCTGTTTATATCTTATTCTGTTTATATTTTATTGGGCTTGTATCAGCTCAGGATCCATGAGGTAAATTATAAATACAAAGTCAGGATCGAAAGCCAAGTACGTTCCACTTACGTTCAATTCACCCTTCATAACACCCAAACATTCAACAATGATAATCTTTCACTAAATACTCAACCAAGAGCCGAGGCTCTTCAAATCACACGCCTAACTTGAGCGTCAGAGTATCTTTTGTAGGTACCCCTGGAGCCCGAAGGCAACCGATCGCCGAGACTGACATGACTGAACGGTCCAGACTGAAGAAAGGCGAGCGACTCAGGTGATCCAAGCGTTCGGAGGCGAGGAAGACACGTCAGAACAGGTTAGTTTCTCGGTCCCATAAAATCCTACAAAAACATTTTGGCGCCCACTGTGGGGTCGGGGCATTCCCTGTAACCACAAGGAACCAGACAAGGATGCAATCTCACCATCAACGTCAACAAGCTTCTACGGCTTTACAGATAATAATTTCGATATAAATTCATTTTGTTATTTAATCTATATGATTTAATTTAAATATCTTAATTCAATATTATAATATTGTTCAAAGATTTAATGACACATTTACCACCTAGCCAAAATTGGCATCAAGTGTTCAACCATGCAACAACTCGGCCATTCAGCCTCACTGGTTTTCAGCTGCCCGACTTCATAGTACATTTTGGCATCAAGTGTTCAGGCATTCGGCCGTTCGACCTCAAAGGTATTCGTCCTTTAGCCTCAACTGCTCGGCCATTCGGCCTCACAGGTGCTCAGCCTCCCATGGCCTCAAGTATTCAAACATTTGGCCATTCGGCATCCACTGCTCGGCTTCACAATGTCAGTGTCAAGACCATACAGACCGCTCGTCCAAGAGGAAGGCAAGAACCGAGAGGTAAATCCCTCTCGTCCATTAGGAGATTCTCCAGCAATTCCTAAGTCGAAGACCGAGAAGTAAGCCATCACTAGCGTCAACAAAACCCAGGGAACGCTCTCCAAAAGCCCCTGGTCCTAAACTAGCGATGTTGAACGTCCCTAAGGACTGACACTGTCGTCCTCTAGGAAGTTCCAAAACGAACTCCTACGTTGAAAAACCGAGCGGTGTTCAACGTCCCCAAGGACGAACACTCTCGTCCTCTAGGAAGTTCCAAAACGAACTCCTACGCTAAAAAACCGAGTGGCGTTGCACGTCCCCAAGGACTGACACTCTCGTCATCTAGGAAGTTCCAAAATGAACTCCTACGCTGAAAAACCGAGTGGTGTGGCACGTCCCCAATGACTGATACTCTCGTCCTCTAGGAAGTTCAAAAACGAACTCCTACGCTAAAAAGCCGAACGGTAAAGTCCGTTCCCTAGGAAGAATTCCTAGATCAAAGTCAAAGATTGAGAGGTAAATCCCTCTCGGCCGAGAGGTAAATTCCACTCGTTGAAGACAAAGACCGAGAGGTAAATCCCTCTTGTTGAAGACAAAGACCGAGAGGTAAATCCCTCTCGACCGAAAGGTAAATTCCTCTCATTGAAGACAAAGACCGAGCGGTAAAACCCTCTCGGGAGAGAGGTAAATCCCTCTCAAAGCCGAATGGTAAAGCCCGGAAGCACTCCTAGCTAAAATACTGAGCGGTAAATCCCTCTCGGTAGAGAGGTAAAGTCCTCCCATTAGGAAGTTGTCCACGAACTCCTAGTGCAAAGCCGAACGGTAAAGCCCGTTCCCTAAGAAGAACTCCTAGGTCAAAGTCAAAGACCAAGAGGTAAATCCCTCTCGGTTCATGTTGAAGGCCGAGAGGTAAATCCCTCTCGGTTCATGTTGAAGGCCGAGAGGTAAATCCCTCTCAGTTCATGTTGAAGGCCGAGAGGTAAATCCCTCTCGGTTCATGTTGAAGGCCGAGAGGTGAATCCCTCTCTATTCATGTTGAAGGCCGAAAGGTAAATCCCTCTCGGTTCATGTTGAAGGTCGCGAGGTAAATCCCTCTCGGTTCAAGTTGAAGTTCGAAAGGTACATCCCTCTCGGTTCATGTTGAAGGCTGAGAGGTAATTCCCTCTCGGTTCATGTTGAAGGTCGAGAGGTAAATCCCTCTTGGTTCATGTTGAAGGCTGAGAGGTAAATCATTCTCGGTTCGTGTTTAAATGGAAAGCAAACTCCTCACTATAGGAAAAACAGCCTCCTTCAAACTCATAAGTCCTATAGTTAACCACGGTTAAAGTCGAACGCTTAATTCGGACTTGGGGGCATAATGTATCATATCTAGTGAAGGCCGAAAAGTTAACAATCAACATCGTTCGGTCCATCCACTCAGGTCAAAAATTGGGCCGCAAGTGGGCCAGCGCTTAAACTATTGTTGGGCCAACAGTCCAGCAGATGATAAAATAATCAAAGAATATCTAATTAAAGATATTGATAAAGCAGGTTATAAACAACCAACCGGATTTTTAGGTAATCTGTTTATATCTCATTCTGTTTATATTTTATTGGGCTTGTATCAGCTTAGGATCCATGAGGTAAATTATAAATACAAAGTCAGGACCGAAAGCTAGGTACGTTCCACTTACGTTCAATTCACCCTCCATAACACCCAAACATTCAACAATGATAATCTTTCACTAAATACTCAACAAAGAGCCGATGCTCTTTAAATCACACGCCTAACTTGAACATCAGAGTATCTTTTGCAGGTACCTCCTCCTTGGAGCCCGAAGGCAATCGATCGGCCAAGACCGACGTGATCGAACGGTCCAGACTGAAGAAAGGCGAGCGGCTCAGGCGATCCAAGCGTTCAGAAGCGAGGAAGACACGTCAGAACAGGTTAGTCTCTCGGTCCCATAAAATCCTATAGAAATAGTAATTTATTTAACTTTTAAATAATTTTTACATGAAAATAATATTTAAATTATTCAAAATGAAATTATATTTTTTACTATAATTTGTTCGTTATTAACTTGTTTATAAATGTATTTAAATATGAAGAAAAAAAATCATCCTACTACATGTTTTATTTCTTTTTTATCACGAAGATTATATATATATATATATATATATATATATATATATTTATTTATTATAGAAATTGTGATAATATATATCTCTTAATTACAATTTTCAGTTAAATCAATAAAGTGGCTCAAAATATACCTACATGTACATGTCATGTAGGTATATTTGGATCCACTTTGTTGATTTAACTCAAAATGTACATGTAGTCTTCGCCATCCTTAGTAGTCTTTGTCTTATAAGAACATTTTGGCATCCACTATGAGCCGAATGAACACATATGGTGACCACTAAGAACATGACAAGCAATGTAGTTTTAGAAGAAGTGTTTGATGAACAACATATGGACCAGATTGGGATTATTAAAACAATTTGCAGGGATGTCAAAGAGATGAAGAAGAAATATGAAGAATAGCACAAAGAGCTACAAGCTCTACGTGAGGAAAACAGATCAATAAGACAACATATGAATAACAAAGGTCTCACACCATTGATTCCAACCCAACCCAGGCCAATTGAGCAACCATGTGTAGAATAAGAGCAAATGGTCCATGGAGGGAGTGATAAGGCTAGTAGAAACTATAAATCGTCTATGATGACCACCATGGATATGATAAGAATGCAGCCCTTCACCATAGGGGTTATGGATGCCCCACTGCCAAACCACTGAAAGTTGTCGACGTTTGACAAGTATGATGGGTCATCAAAATTAATATGTTTGTAACATCAATGACACTGTACACGTCTAACAGTGCCATCTAGTGTAAGATGATCCCAAAGTTTTTTAAAGAAGTAACTTTGGGATGGTTCACCCATTTGCCGGCTAATTCCATTGATTAGTTTGTCATAATTAGAGCAAAGTTTTTAAAAGGAGTAACTATATATGTTGACGTCCATTGTATTAGTGAATATCAGGCAGAAAAAGGGGGAATCCCTCGAGCCTTCGTAGATTAGTTTAGGAAGGTAGTCCTCCAAATTAGAAACTTTAGCCCCAAAGTGGCCATACATCATATGGTCACTGCACTAAGATCAAGACCATACAATGATAGTTTGTGCATGCAACTGATCGCAAACATAGATGAGTTGTTGTTGATAAGGAGACCCTAATCTATACATATATTGGTTTTTTATGATGAATGGTTTTAAATGATTAGAAATGATTTTAATCTTTCTTTCACAACAAAATGGCATAAGAAGTGTTTAAATCATTAACATGTTAGTGCTAAAAGTATTAATCCTTTATTGATTAGTGTAATAGGCCTAAACAGATTGAAAATCTAGGTTTCTAGTAATAATAATTGATTACATAAGTGATATAATTTGATAGACTAAGCCAAAACACTTAGAAGGCAAAACAGGGCAAAACACTCTGTTATAATCGATTACATTAGTTACATAATCGATTAAAACATAGAAAAAGGAATAATATGTTATACAAATAACATAATCTGTTACGAAAGGCAAATGGATGACTAACAAGGCTAAGTGGAAAAATAATCAATTACTTAAGTTCCATAATCGATGAAAACAAAAATAAATGTCTAATCCATTATACAAATAACATAATTTGTTAGGTTAGTTGAAAGAGACAGTTATAAGCATAAATGTCTAAATAATGGATTACGTAAGTACCATAATCAATTAAAACAGAAGGAAAAGCTAATAGATTATGATATTAACATAATCGATTAAATTGTGACAATATTTGGTTTTTCTATATAAACGAGACTTGAGACCTAATTCTTTAACGTTTTAATTGACATATGCTAACATTCTCTCTGAGATTTGAGTATAGGTTTCCTCAAGAAGTGTTCTTGGAGGATTTCAAGCTTCATTGATGATCAAGCAATCAAGAATCCATTCAAGATCAATTAGACTTCATTTGGACTGATACTATTGCACTATATAAGTGTGTTCTAATCACTTTATCATTCATTTAAGTGTTGTGACACCTGTGCTGGGTTGGCTAGGTTAGAGATTGAGAGTTTCATCTCTTGTATTGGTGGAGAGTGAGTGTTTCGTTCTTGTTTGTGTTGTATTCAGATTTGAGAGTGGTGAGAATAACAATTGAAGGTTTCATTGTATTCTCAAACTCAAATTTGATTTAATGGATTGCCTCTCAACTCAGGTTGTTAAAAGAAAACTGGATGTAGGCTTGTGAGAAGTTGAATCAGTATAAATCTTTGTATGCTTTGATCTTTCTTTCACCTTTCTTTATTTGGTTGATTCATTTATCTTTGTTTATTGATTTAAAGATTCAAGAATTCTTTAAAAATTTGAAAAATATTTTGAAAAAGGTTTAAATCCAATTCACCCTCTCTTGGATTGAGATATAAGGGCTTCTATTTTAACAATTGAGATAGTGATAGACAAAGTTTATGCAAGGGGAGGAATTGAGAAATTCCTAAAAGCAAGTCAGGATGAAAGAAAACTATGACAAAATGGTTCTAATAAGAACATTGTTGGATAATCCCCCACTCCAGCCGACCATCAAAAGACTAGGTGAGAGGTCCCTATTTCACCGATGACACCCCGTCAATATCACTTCATCGTGTGTCTTAGACAAAGTGCGCAGTGTTAAACTCTTACCACCACCCGAAAAAGTTAGAACTTTTTTGAACATTGACGACAGTAAGCATTGTCGATACCATCGCAACCTGGGGCACAACATGCAGGAATGTACCATGTTGAAAGATAATAATGAAGAGCTTATCCAAGTCAGACACTTAATGAAGTTCATAGGTGCAAGGTGAAGCTCCCAACGTACTCGATAGGAGTTGTGAAGATAGCAAAGATATAAGATACCACAAAAACGACCACGTCCAAGATGCAATAATATCAAGAAGCCAAAATAATCCCTTAAGAGGCACGAACCACACAATACATGGTGGTTTGTCAAAGGTGGTTACACTTCTTCAACTTATAAGTGACACATTCGAGTGTTGCAATCAACATGGTGCAAAGACCCTGAAGAAGCATGCCAACTTTAACCTTTAAGGACTTCGATTTTAAGGCTCTTGATTCTAACTAGGGCAACCCCATGGTCATATTGGTTGAATTAGCCAATTTATGTGTGAAAAGACCCACGTTAAACAAGGAAGCTCAATCAACACCTTGTACAAGAAAACTTTCTTAACGTTGGACATCTTTGAGGAGTTTATTGTACCACATATTGAGTATATTGTCTTCTTTTCAAGAGAGAAAGTCGACAAGAAAGGCTATATAGACCTCCGTACAAGGATTGTAGATGAAGAATAAAGTAGTAGAGTTATTAGAGTGCAATATTTGTTGATGGAGGTAAATGTGTCCTGTAATGTGTTGTTATGACGGTCGTGTTTGAATTCTTTAAGATTGATCGTCTCCACCCACACTTAACCATGAAATTCCCCTCAGGTAGAGAGGACAAAGTAATTATACATGTGGATAAGGAAAATGACAAGGGCATACGACAAGATTGAAAGTCAACCCCTTTAACCTTCCTCAAAACAAGAGATGATTTGGACCACCGATTGAATATTGTCGATCGATTTGAACCGAAAAAAGAAACAGTTAAGTGAAGGCTAAGATGCCTCGACCTATGCACTAAGGTTGGTAGTGGGTTAACCAAAGAATAATGTTATCTCATAACCAAGGTGTTGGAAAGAAACAAGGATCTGATTGCGTATACGTCATTAGATATACTCAGAATACTTCTAGGTGTCATGTCTCATAAATTATCGATCTATAGGGACACTTGGTTTGTAGCACAAAGAAAAAAAAGGTTAGGGGAAGAAAAAAGAAAAGTCACTAAAACAAAAGAGAAGAAAATGATCTAAGCGAGATTTATCAAAGAAATTAAGTACACCACATGGCTGCAAACCTCGTGCTAGTGAAAAAAATCAAACAGTCAAGGAAGATATACTGATGGAGGAAAACAAACTAGAAATCAAGGAAGTATGATTGAACAAGAAAGAATGAATTTTAGACAAATACTAACTTCAAAGGCTCTAAAATCACACTTAGGGCTACAAACATGAAAAAAAGACTCACTTGTAGGGTTATATTGCTAAGGACCACCCCTGGAACAACCAGAAAATCACCATTGGGCACTAAGCTGACTCGTTGAGTAACATTGTGTTCGTTTGGGTGAATGGTACTATTTATGCGTATTGGAGAAGACACATTTGTGAATGAATATGTGTTTGTTTTGGTAATGTAAAAGCTAGTGAGAGCGTAGATTTGAGGGATGAGTACAACTTTTTTACCCTACCACAAAGCTCGAATTTGCATAGATTTAAGAGAAAATGTCGAAATATCCCTCAAATTTAATCGATTCCAATACACGACACAAGAAAATGAAGGTGTATTTTGTTCCACAATCAGGTGTATTCGGTTCCAGCTAAGAATGGAAAAACTATATTCAATTCCAAATGGAAGATATTCAATTACAATATCTCCTATTGGATTCCACAAGCCATGTATTCGGTTTTAGTTGCATGTTATCTCTATATATTTTTTCTGTTGGCATCATTAATAATAATAATAACAATAATAATTAATAATAATAATAACACTACCAATAATAATAATAAAATATCTTTCGTGGGAAAGCCAATTTGCAGTATATTTAGTTGGACTCTAATAGCATTCACGGAATCTTATATTCAATTATTGTAAATTGTTCTTCCTTAGTACACCTCAACGCAAAGGATAACACTCTTATCCAACTTCTTCCTCTCATCTAAAAAACCATGTTGAAGTTTTATATGCTTTCCCTTGTGAATCAACTTTCCAGTTCAATCCTCACCTTCATGCTCTACCCTTACAAAACTCAGAGTTCATATTCAATTCTTTAACAAAGTTTTTCATGATGCAAAATGGGAAATGCAACAATATTTTTTTAAAGGGTTTGAATGTTAAAAAAATTGCATTATTATGCGAAATTTATCTTGTAATTGATTCATTTGACAACTTTATTGAAAACTCCTAACCTTTATAAAAATTTATTTACTAATTTTCTGTGGGTTAAATATGTTTTTAGTCTCTAAATTATTAGCCGTTTCTGGTTTTCGTCCTTATTTCAAAGTAAGGTACAATTTGGTCCTCATTCTTTTCGAAATGTTCGTTTTAATCCTCGGAATTTTGGTTTTAGTCCTCATTTGTTGCTAAATGAGGATCAAATTTTTAAATAGTGTTTAGTTTTCGAGGACTAAAACGAACGTTTTCGAAAAGAATGAGGACCAAATTGTACCTTACTTTGAAACAGGGACGAAAACCAGAAACGACCAATAGTTTAGGGACTAAAAACATATTTAACCCAATTTTCTGTGGATGAAAAAGTGATTGGAGATTTATTGAAATTAAGTTGTGGAAAAAAAATATAATTATAGAAATTAATGATAAAATTTGTCACAATAATAAAATTATAAACTACAAAATTATAAAATAACATCTATTAACAAAAACATGATAACAATCACATAATTCAACTAAAAGAATAAGCAAACTTAATTGAAAACTATATTTTTTTAAATATTCAATAAATCACAACTAATTATTAGATACTTAACTAAATATATCCAAATTTATTAACATAAAACTTAATAAAAGTTAAAAATTAATATGTATGTCTATTTATTTTTATGACGAATGTAAAATATTAAATTAAAATAATAAATACTATTACAAACCACACAAAAGATTCTGGTAGACTTTCAATTCTCAATTATCCTAAAATTTAAATAAAAAATGAAAAAGAGTTAAAAATTGGGATAGTCTTCCTAGAAGACCTCTTCCGAAAGAAGAACGAACCAAAAGACAACAGGTACCTTCAAATATTTCTGCGAACAAGCACATTCTGCCACGTCATCGATCCGAGTGACCTTCCGCAAATATATCTTCAGCCGTCGGATAGCAATCCTTTGTTTATTCCTAGCCGTCCATTTTCACGAAAAGATGAACAAAGGATAGTTGTAACAGAGGGATGAAATTTTTTTCTTTATCTTTTTAATTAAATTTCTTTCCAATTTTTAATTTATTTATGCTCCTTTAAATTCAATCCTCAGATCCTTGCTAGAGTCATCCGTATCATACTCATCACTTTCCTTAAATTTTTTTAACCTTCCTCTATTAAAGTTTCCAGATTTTTGGTGGGGTTCGTTGAGGGTACTGTGCGAGCTTTTCAGCGTCTTCACAGCCTGCAACTTCGATGGCCACTGAAGAGGTTAATAAACCTCAGTCACTTCCTCCATACCCCGAGGTAATTTTACACCAAAATCCAGCTTCTAATTTTGAGTTTTTTCTTTCCATAATGAAAATTTCGAACAGATTTCCTACCAAAGCTGTAGATTTCTCACTGATCTAACTGATCTATACATTTTCACCAACTTCGGTTTCTTGTTTTGCCCACCCTGCTCGATTTTTAGCACTTGTTGAGATTTTCGAGGAACTTAAGAAGCCGGGAAAGAAAAAATGGTTTTAATTATTTGGCTTGTTATGATTGTTTTGTATTCGTGCAAGCTCAGGACGCGAGTCGTGATTTTCCGATAGAGACTTCGTTTTTGAGAAACTTCTATTTTGTTAACTTTGGGTGGTGTTGATGTAGCTGATACTGAAAGCGATTGAAGCTCTGAGTGAACCAAGTGGATCCAGCAAATCAGCAATATCAAAGTACATAGAAGCGATCTATGGTGAGTTGCCAGACTCAACCGTTTTGGGTAATGAACTGAACAAGATGAAAGAGAGTGGAGAGCTTGTGTTCAATAAGAACAACTACATGAAAGCTGACCCAAGTGCCCCACCAAAGAGGGGCCGTGGAAGACCACCAAAGCCAAAGGCCCCTGTGCCACCAGGCACCGTCGTCTCCCCTCCGCGGCCAAGGGGTCGTCCCCCGAAGGACCCAAACGCGCCTCCGAAGTCTCCAAAGCCCAAGCCCACCCCTGGAAGTGGCAGGCCAAGGGGGAGGCCAAAGAAGATTCCTCGGTCTCCGACGGCGGCGTATCCGGCCGCCGTATCCAGCGGAAGGCCCAGGGGTAGGCCTCCAAAGGTGAAGCCTCAGTTGACAGAAGTGAGCGTTGAGTCATAGAATTGTTTCTTTATTTGGGTGCCGAATGTAGTGTTCCTACTCTTTATAAGTGGTCGGTGTGAGTTTAGATTCTGTGTTGATGTAATTTCGTTGTAAAATTATGTAGTGGTAGCTGACTTACTAAGAGGCTTTCGTGTTTGTCTTCCCTCCCGATCATCGAAAGAGAACAGTATCTTGTGCTAATTCTCGCGTTCTAACTTGTGAACCCATGATGTAGAAAAAAGGTTGTTGTTTGAGAATTAATGTGGTTATTTATCTGGGTAGATCCGTGCCATAATACATTTAAAGGGAATCGGACAACGTAGCAGGACCCTAGAGACTGAAAAAGGAGAGTCTGGTAGTGATGATGTAATAAATTTGACTGTGTTTGATATATGGACATGAACCTATGGAGGAACCTCGTACGACACAATCTGTTTTCCCATGTTTCTGTGGATAAGACATCTCCAGCGTGGTGTGAAGTCGTTGTTGTTTCCTTGAAGGGGGAAATAAGACGGTCTGGTTTGACCGGCAAGCCTAGTGCCTGTATTATCTTTCCATCATCTTAACTGTGAGGGTGACATAAATTGGTAATGTCAGCAATGTAATTATCTGCTTAGTCACGTTTTGGGATTAAAACTTGGGGTCATGAAATCTTATGGACATTCAAGCTTTGGAATCTCCTTCATTGGTTTGTGTCTAGCATCTTGGATGTGACGTCGTTTAACCTCGCGATGTTGTATAAATTACTGTCTCCTGATTATTGAATTATGAGACCATATGTTATGTGTCATTCATGTATTTGATGTCCAGTATGTTTGTTCAATTGTAATAATCTTCAATCCCAGAAAAAAATTATGTGGGAGTTTTTAACAAAAATGATTTATTAGATGATATGTGTGATCGATAAGTATCGTTTACCTATTAACTTAAAAGAGAACTAATGCCACTTTTCTATAGCTTTACTAATTTATTGGATAATTACTTATAATTAAAATGTATTGGTAACATTTGAAAAGTCAAGTCCCTCTTAATGGTTTTAAATAACGTGTTTGGTAATGAAACCAAATTACTCATGAAGACATGTTTACTCAAATTTATGCATTTAACAAATTTATCATATTTTTCTCGAAGTTATCATATTTGTATTTAATTTATTGAAGTTGTGTTTGTTTTTGAAGAGGAATTTACGGGGAGAAAGATCAAAATTAGATTGAAAAAAATAATAAAAAATGAAGAAAAATAACAATTTTTTAATAAAATTTAGTAATTTTGATTGATTAAAAAAATATTTTAATTGATAAATTAAGTGATTATCAATTTTTATCCTAAAATTTAATAAAGTATTTGTTTATTCTAAGATTCTCCTTTCTTTCGTGACAAAAAAATTATGTTTTAAATGTAAAATTGAAGTTATGTCATGAAAATCAAGATTTCAAATCTTTTAAAATATATGAAGCATTGTCCATCTACAAAACATTTCAATAGTTCTTTGATTGATCCTCCAACAAAATCAATTTTATCTTCATTATCAGTATTGTTTTCTTGAAATGATTTCAAATGGATAATGATACTTTGACAACATTTTTTTGACAACATTTTTTTGATAACATTTTAACATCATCTACGTGTCATTCTGTGATTGATTCAAAATCATTCCACAATCAATAATAATAATCATAAACACTAACATAGACCAATCACAGAATGACACATAAATAATGTTAAAATGTTGTCAAAAAAATGTTGTTAAAGTATCATTATTCGATTCCAAATATTGTAATTTCTCCCATCAAACGGTGACGAAACAAAAACAAATGTAAAACTTTCAGTGAGATGAAGATGATTTAGTGAGACAAAACTTAAAATAAAATAGTTGAAAAGTTAAAAAGAATAATAAATTTTGACTTGTAATCATTAAAATGTTATTACATGAATACAAAAATTATCCAACTTATATATACTTATGCATCTTTCTTTAAGAGAAAAGGTAAAGTAGTTAATTAGTATATAACTAACTATATTTAGTACTATTACAATGTCCATTCCTACCTTATCGTCATCGTTTACTACTTATTTCTAGCTAGTGCTTATTATATGTTGTTATCACGTTCTACGACTAACTACTTATTATAAGTATTTATAGAATACTCCAAAGTTTACTATTTTACTTTCCAACTATATAATTACTCACTTAATTATAGCTATTTTCAATGAAAAATAAATTAGATAATTATAGGATTAAAATTATAGATTATTTGTTATCTGATTGGAGGAAGATATTAAAAAGTGGTTTTTAAGCCTAACTCGTATAGTGAAGTGTGCACCAAACTTATATATTATAATTTGGTCTTATTATTAGTTAATGTGGAACTTCCAACAAAACATAATGCCTACATAAATCTTGCTAGGATAGACTCTAACAATGATTTTGATACCGTTAAGAAGTGAAATTTAAGCATAACTCAACCCCATAAAACCGGCTTGTAAGGTGAAATTTGCACCTACTTATATATTATAAATTGACCTTATATCTAATTGATGTGCGACTTCCAACACACCCCTAGATAAAGACATTTTGAGCGTGAAAGTATAATTAATGGGTGGTCCGATGGTGGCCCGACAACGAGTGGAACAGAATGCTCACATAGATCTCATTAGAAAAAGCTCAAACCATAAGTCTGATATCATATTAAGAAGTTCCCACAAAACTGACTTGTAAGATCTTATACCAATTTCACACTCATCGAAAACCAAGTACGAGAAATATGAGTTTTTATAATTGGAATGGGTAATCAAATCTATACCTACGTTTTATTCTTAATTATATAAGTAGTTAAATCTAAGTAAAATTTAATGGTAAAATTTAAAAAAACAGTACTGGAAACTAATGTTCATATTAAGGGTGACAATGCCTATTTTGGTCCTATGGCAGTTGGAACATAGTAAATATTTTGAGTTTTTATTAACTAATATTCGTAATTGAAAAATTAAAATAATAACTATTTTTATATTTTAAGTTATTTTATTGTAATTAATAATTAAAATTAAAATTATGAGGCTTAATAATTTAAGCTGTAATTTTATTGTATACTTATATTTTTCAAGTAATACATAAAAATTTATTTATTTTTAAATATTATTTATTTTAATTTGTATTAAAATATAGGTCAAATTCCATCTTTACTCTTATAATTTAATGAGGGTTACTCCCTACATCACCCCATATTACTCCCTGCACCACCACATTTTTTTTAAATTTCAAAACTATCTTTTATATTTTAGAATATCCTATACCCCACCTCTTTTCTTAAACGAATGTCGACATCCGTTGAAAAAAAAAAATTCTTCAACGGATGTGCCACATCCGTTGAGGTTTTTTTTTCTTTCTAATTTTTAGTTTTTTAAGTTATTGTATTTTAAATTAATATGTAAATATTATTTAATTTTTTTAAATTTATTACTTAATTATTTATAAATTAATTTTATTTTATTTAATAAAATAATTATTATTAATTTAATTTATGTATTATTATTTAAATAATAAATAAAATATTTTGTATAAATCTATTAAAACGGATGTGGCGACATCCGTGAAGTTTTTTTTAAGTCTTTAATTTTTTAATATATTGTAATTTAAATTAATATATAAATATTATTTAATTTTTTGAAAATTATTATTTAATTATTTATAAATTAATTTAATTTAATTTAATAAAATAATAATTATTAATTTAATTTATGTATTATTATTTAAATAATAATTAAAATATTTTTTAAGAATTTATTGAAACGAATGTGGTGAAGTTTTTTTTTTTTTTAGTTTTTAGTTTTTTAATTTATTGTATTTTAAATTAATATATAAATATTATTTAATTTTTTAAATATTATTATTTAATTATTTATAAATTAATTTAATTTAATTTAATAAAATAATTATTATTAATTTAATTTATGTATTATTATTTAAATAATAATTAAAATATTTTTTAAGAATTTATTGAAACGGCGTTGAAGTTTTTTTTTTTCTTTTTTCTTTTTAGTTTTTAGTTTTTTACTTTATTGTATTTTAAATTAATATATAAATATTATTAAATTTTTTATAATTATTACTTAATTATTTTTAAATTAATATTATTTTATGTAATAAAATTATTATTAATTTAATTTATTATTATTATTTAAATAATAATTAAAATAATTTTTAAAAATCTATTAAACAGATGTGACCACATCCGTTGAAGTTTTTTTTTTTAAATAAAAACAATAAAATAAAATATAAAATATGTAAACGAATGTCAACATCCGTTTACAGATGTCGTGGCGAAACGAATGTTGACATCCATTTTATAACAAGAACAAATTAGATATGAGATGATGCAATAAGCATTTGGTGGTGGAGAGAGAAACATTTCAATTTAATGTAGACGAGATAACTCAAAACAAAACACACTGGTAAGTTAAAAAAGTCAATTTTATTTTCTACATAAACGAATTGGCCACAAATTCGATTCCGTTACTCCTACTTCATATTAATAAAAATAATAAATATTACTTTTATTAGTATTTGTCAATTTTTAACGTTTTCTAAATTTTGATCGTTTAGTGCTTTCACTAATTTGAAATATCTATGTATTATTTTTCATTATAGCATGAGATATACTAATCTCATGAAAATTGAGAAAAAAAAACTAAAACAAAACAAAATAAGAAAAATAAGTGAAAAATGCACTTGTTTTAATTAAGTAAAAGATAGTAAAAATATAAGATAAATTTATTTAATATTGGATTTTTATTTTATTTTATTTATTTATTTTGAATATAACAATGTAAATGAAGAATTAGAGATATAATCGGACACAATATAAATATACGTAAATTATTATGTAATAAAAATATAAGTGAAACTTTTATTATATCAAATACATAATCTCTTGTCATCAAAATTTATAATTAAAATTTAGGTAATGAATATTTTGATTTTATTACTATTTTTTTTATCGTTATGATTATTGGTGTTTTTGACGAACCTTTATAGGACGGGAGTTTTACCTTGCACCTCCAAACATTTCACCATACACCTCCAAGTATTTTTAAAATGTCAGCTTTATCCTTACTTAAAGTGTAATTAATATTTTAATCATGGTTTAATTGCTTCCTTTGTCCCCAGTTTGGTTGAATTGTGTCAAATTCATCCTCATTTTTAAAAAAGTTTCATTGTCATCCTCACGTGGTGTAAAAGTTTCATTGTCGTCCTCACGTGGTGTAAAAGTGTCAATTGAATCCAAACATAGAAAAAATTTGTGTCAAAGTAGTCATTTTTCCTATATATCTGTGTCTTCCTTTCATACAATCAAGTACAGATATTCATTTTACCTTATCCAATTTAAGGCTTTTCATAGCTCCAGAGAAGTGACATATGAAAGGAACACACAGAGATATAGGAAAAATGACTACTTTGACACAAATTTTTTCTATGTTTGGATTCAATTGACACTTTTATACCACGTGAGGACGACAATGAAACTTTTTTAAAAATGAGGATGAATTTGACACAATTCAACCAAACTGGGGACAAAGGAAGCAATTAAACCTTTAATCATTTAAATGGTCAAAGATTATTTGCATTGGTCACTTTTTATTCTTCACATGTTTTCGAATCTCACTATCTCACTTTCATTCTTTCTCATTTTCGAAAAAAAATCCTCGCATCTCATCTTTCAGTTTCCAGGTACAGTTTTCACATCTCATTTCAGTGGAGTACACACACAGTTCGTCTTCTTCATCTTCTTTCACTAGTTGGACACACACTCCAGGACATAGACAACACACCACCACTACGTCCACAGGTTTGTGTTCTTCCACTGCTTTCAGGGCACATAGACAACACAACTTCTCGCTTCTTCTTGCAAAGGTTGGTGGATTGTGCCATATTTATTTTGATACTGTGTTGTAAATATAGTAGTGTAGAGGATTAGAAGCTGTTACGATGATATGATATGCGTTTGGTGGAAGATGCAAAGGCGAAGGGGACTGAATCGGATCTACATATCCAATTCAAACTACATCTATTGTTCCATCTTCAATTTTTGAAACAAATGTTAATTCTTCAAAATAAGTATTGCTTCTAATAATTCACTATTCAGTATTTAAATAGGATAACTAAGTTTCTCCATAAAAATAGCTTTTATGTATGGTGAACTGAATTACCAAGCACCTTCAGTTATACTAAATAGACACAATTGAAAATAATGTTGTTCTAGAGGAGATAAATAGTGGCATAAGAGACAATCTCAGATATGGAAATCCGATATATATATATATATATATATATATATATATATATATATATATATATATATATAATCAGATTTCAATTGTTACCAATGAGGAGCATTGGTATCTTGAAGCTACAGTGAAATTTTGATGATGATAAAAGCTGAAGAATTGAAGACTCTAAATGCATCTTTGTTAAACGCATTTTGTAGAAACAAATGTATAGGATAAAATGTAATGATGTAAAAACTCTTAGAAGTTTTCATATTTAGTGAGTCATTGCACAAATAATCGATTATCAAGAGGAATAATCGATTATCACAAGCCAGTTTAGAAGAGAGTTGCTTGCGCAAATAATCGATTATTACACAGAATAATCGATTATCACTGTTTCATTTAATTCTGTCCAAGTCTCTGGAATAATCGATTATTGCTCAGGATAATCGATTATCACCATTTTGAACGGACACAAATAATCGATTATCACTTATGATAATCGATTATCAGTGGCAGTTGGGAGATGTTTTTTCAGTTTTTGACCCTGCACGAAACTAGGCTTATAAATAGAGGTCTTCACAGCTCTTAGAAAAAACTTTTCAATTGAGAGTATTAGAGCTTTGTGCCTAAGGGAAGCTCTCCGTGAGTGAAAAGGATCTATGCCATTTTGAGAATACAGTTTGTCTGAGGAAGTTCTCAAAGTGATAGAGTGCTCTTGCCTGGTCTTGTGAATAGGAGAAGCTCGCGTTTTGTGTGTCAAAGGTCGGAGCAGTTCTCTTCAAGTTGGCTGAGCAGGTTCTTCCGTTCGTTTGTCGAAGGAAGGTGTTTTCTATTCTTTGCTTATTTTGATTATCTGATTGTAATATGCAAACTATATTTTTAGTGAAAAAGGTTAATCACTATTTATAGTGATTAACGACTGGACGTAGAATCTTTTGATTCGAACCAGGATAAAAATTCTGTGTTGATTTTCTTGATCCCTAAACTCTTAGCACATATTTTAACTTGTGTTGTGATCGTTACACGCTTTCCGCTATCTATATTTTATTCCGCTGCGCGACTCTATAACGGTACCGATTGTTCCTACAATTGGTATCAGAGCTTGCTTTGATAGTTTTTCAAATTTTTCGAAAATGGACGGTCATAACCAAGTTTATGCTGAGGGTGCTTCTATTGATAGACCTCCTTTGTTTACGGGGGAAAATTATGCGTTTTGGAAAATAAGAATGCAAATATTTTTGGAGTCTATTGACAGGGGTATTTGGGAAGTTGTTATAAATGGACCAATTGTTCCCACTATTTTAGTAAATGATATGCAGGTAGAAAAACCATTTTTACAGTGGACTATGGATGAAAATAGAATGGCACAATATGATGTTAGGGCTAGGAACATAATTTTATCTGTACTAACCCTTGATGATTTTTTCAAAGTTTCTGTTTATGAAAGTGCTCAGGAAATGTGGGAATTTTTAAGAGTTACTCATGATAAAGTCACAGATGTTGTTAAGTTGACGTTGTCTGATTCAAGCTCAAACAATTCAAATAAGCAAGAAAATCTATGCTTAATGGCTAGCAATGAATCATCTAAAAGCCAACTCTTGAAGAAAAAGAAGGACAATCAAGGATCTCCATCAAGCTTTAAATGTTATGGATGTGGTGAAAGAGGCCATATAAAAGCCGTTTGTCCAATTATCAAGAAATTTCACAAAAAGAAGAAGGTCCACATTGCTTGGGTTGATAATGACTCAAGTAGTTCAAGTGATTCTGTTGAAGAAACAAACTTATGTTTGACAGCTAATGTTGATGACACTGCAAGCCAAGTAAGTTGTTCTAATTCTGAATCTAGTGAATTTGATTTGCAAAAAGCTTTTCTTGAATTGCTTGATGAATCTGAAAAATTGAATGTTGCTCATAAAAATTTGAAAAAGGAATTTAAAGAATTGCGAATTAAATATGAGAAGGCATTAGATGAGGAAGTAAGTTTGAGAAATAAAATTTGCAACTTGGAAATGAAAGAGTCTTCAAATGTTGAACATCCTCTTGAATGTGTTTCATGTAAGAGTTATATGCTATATATTGATATTCTTGAAAATCTTCTTGAAGTTGCAACTGGAAATAATAATATTGAAATGCCTATAACTGTTAGAAAGGTTTATAAAAACAAAAGTGTTTTTAAAAGTAAGAACAAAATTAAAAGAACCCGCAGGGTATGGGTTGAAAAAGGAACTGTGTCCTATAGAAACCAAAATGTTGTCACATGCTTTTATTGTATGAAAAAGGGGCACACTTCTAACAAATGTAGAATTAAACATTTTGATGTTCCAAATGGAAAATATGTTTGGATTCCTGTTATAAAGTAAATTGTCTCTAACCTCAAAGGACCCAAATGAGATTATGGGGACCAAAACTCTATTGTTTTGTTTTGCAGGTTAATTTTTCAAAAGGAAAAGAAGACTCTATGGTATCTGGTATTTTTTAAGAGCTTTGAAATAATTTATGAATGTTAGATGTGTCTTAGGTTGAAAATTTGGCCCAAATTTGTGTTTTTCGAAAATTAACGTAAATAATCGATTACCAAGGGTAATAATCGATTATCTCGTCCTCAAAAATTTGGATTTCGACACTTTGGCTCGCACATAATCGATTATTTAAAGTAATAATCGATTATCTTAAGTCACAGCGTAAAAAAAAAACTTTTTAAAAAAAAAAAAAACTTTTTTTTAAAATTTTTTATGGAATCTGTCTTTGATTTTTAAAGGGAATATTACTTTTAGGGGAGTAATTTTTAATGAATTAAAAGGATCCAAATTCTTTTTAAGTTAACAAATTTAGGGGGAGCATAAAGATTAGATGTTTTTCTGATTATGATAAGAAATTGAGAAATCTATTTTTGATTGACATATTATGGGATAACTGGTACCTATATAAGGGGAAGATATATGAGTTTGTTAGATATCTTGTTTTTATCTCTATTATGGATTAATTAATACTGTTTGTACTTCTTAGTTAGAGTTGAATTTCTGTTTTTCTTATATTCCATGAGGTATTCTGTTCTTTCATGTTATGAAATTTTAATTTTATTTCTGTTTTGAAATGCATCAATTCTTTTGTTGAGGGGGAGAAAAATTTGAGGGGGAGTTTTTCCACTTTTTTACTTTTTGCTTATGATCAAAAAGGGGGAGAAAACTTCTAATTTAAGTAGTGCAGTTATTACTAACATGTTTGTAAGTATGAAATCTGTGCAGGAAATTAGAAATGCTTTTAACAAGAAGATATTTTTGATCATCATCAAAAAGGGGGAGATTGTTACCAATGAGGAGCATTGGTATCTTGAAGCTACAGTGAAATTTTGATGATGATAAAAGCTGAAGAATTGAAGACTCTAAATGCATCTTTGTTAAACGCATTTTGTAGAAACAAATGTATTGGATAAAATGTAATGATGTAAAAACTCTTAGAAGTTTTCATATTTAGTGAGTCATTGCACAAATAATCGATTATCAAGAGGAATAATCGATTATCACAAGCCAGTTTAGAAGAGAGTTGCTTGCGCAAATAATCGATTATTACACAGAATAATCGATTATCACTGTTTCATTTAATTCTGTCCAAGTCTCTGGAATAATCGATTATTGCTCAGGATAATCGATTATCACCATTTTGAAAACCCCATAACGGACACAAATAATCGATTATCACTTATGATAATCGATTATCAGTGGTAGTTGGGAGATGTTTTTTCAGTTTTTGACCCTGCACGAAACTAGGCTTATAAATAGAGGTCTTCACAGCTCTTAGAAAAAACTTTTCAATTGAGAGTATTAGAGCTTTGTGCCTAAGGGAAGCTCTCCGTGAGTGAAAAGGATCTATGCCATTTTGAGAATACAGTTTGTCTGAGGAAGTTCTCAAAGTGATAGAGTGCTCTTGCCTGGTCTTGTGAATAGGAGAAGCTCGCGTTTTGTGTGTCAAAGGTCGGAGCAGTTCTCTTCAAGTTGGCTGAGCAGGTTCTTCCGTTCGTTTGTCGTAGGAAGGTGTTTTCTATTCTTTGCTTATTTTGATTATCTGATTGTAATATGCAAACTATATTTTTAGTGAAAAAGGTTAATCACTATTTATAGTGATTAACGACTGGACGTAAAATCTTTTGATTCGAACCAGGATAAAAATTCTGTGTTGATTTTCTTGATCCCTAAACTCTTAGCACATATTTTAACTTGTGTTGTGATCGTTACACGCTTTCCGCTATCTATATTTTATTCCGCTGCGCGACTCTATAACGGTACCGATTGTTCCTACATCAATATAGTATCATAAATTAGGTTTATTAATTTTAGAGAAGATAATTTATATCATTTAAAAAGTATCTAATTTCATTATAAACTAATGCAAAATCATACATAATTTTAAAAATAATTATAAACTAATAAAATAAATAAAACAGTAATATAATTAAAGTTTTATATATGACATATTAAACATCCATCGGATATTGGTATCCGAAATTTTCAAATCGGATCTTCATGTTCGATTCCTATAGATTCGGATTTTCATATTCAATAGAGTATTAAATTTATTTTTTTTCAAAATCAGTTTTATTAATTTTAATAAATTCATAAAAATTAATTTATATTAATTAAAAATTATATAATTACATTATAAACTCATACAAAATCATAAATAGTTTTAAAAATAATTGGAAACTAATAAATTAATTAAATAAAAAATATTATTAAACTTTTATATAAATTAAAAAACATTAGTCGGATTTTCACATCATCGGATATCCACATCCAATTTTGGTGCATTTGGATTCTCATATCCAGATACTTTCATTTTAAGTTTTTTTCTTCTTCAAAATTAGTTTTATTAATTTTAATACATCCATAAAATTATTTTATATCAATTAAAAATTATATAATACATTATAAACTCATACATAGAATTAAAAAATTATCTTTAGATAACACTCACTCACATATATGAGCTCCAAAGTAAAAAGCTCAAGAGGAAAAATATTATCAAAGAGCTTCAGTTCAAAGGTGCAGGAGGTGTATGGTTTCTTTATAAAGATGAAATGGGGTGCAGAGGTGCGCATAGGTGCAGGAATGCATGTTTGGTGATTGGAAAAAAATGGAGGTCAGGTCAATGGAGCGCACAGTAATTTTTAATAAAAAAATTAAACTTTTAAACCACTTATTAATTAGGTACGTTTTAGGAAATTGAAGATGGAGGGTGAAATGCTTGGAAGGGTGAAAAACTTTTGTAGGATTTGGGTTATGTGGAGTGGTAGCTAGATTCACTTTATGGGATCTTTTTCTTCGTGCACTTCATATTTTCTTCATGCACCCCGTAGTTTTATGAAAATAACCTAACTACCCTTGATTAAAAAACATTAAAATCCCTAATATTTTCCCTTTCTTTCACGACAGCGCTGCATCTCTAGCCTGCACCTCCATTGCGGTAAACAAAAACAAGATCACCACGTTCAATTATGACTGATATTATTACTCTCTTTTCGCCATGTATAAAACTAAAACAAACTGTATACAACACAACTAAGGCTGTACCTAACATATCAAACGTACAAATTTCAGAAAGTGAGTTACTTGCCTCATTAACACTTTCAGAGCTTTAGTTTGGTCCCTGTTTCCATGACCGATAAAGTATACTAAGATCATTTTTAAAAAGCAAAAAAACAAAAGACAATAAAAGTAATTGTCGATTTTTATTACAGATTATACGATCCAAAATATAAATTTACCTCATGAATTACATTTCAAAATTTAGATTTAATACCTATTTTGATATCTTGTTAGGTTTATTCAAAGTTATCCTACCTTTTTTTCAGATATTCACAATTGTTACATAAAAACAATTCAAATTGGTCATTTTTGCTTACGGCGTTAAAAACGCTAACGGTTTAATTGTACATTGACCAAAATTGAATGACTTGTCTAGTTAGTAATTGCGTGACACACTAAGGTCAATTGAATTGGCAATGTATGTGAAATGGGTTAGGGTTCGTGCAAAGCGCCACCACAGGGTCACCATGCCGCCATTAGCGCCACCACAGGTTCATCTTCTCGAGCAATCAAACCTCCATAGCCACCACACCATCAACCTCCATGCGAGAACATCGCGCCATCTTTGTTCCGAATTGCAGAACCACCATCGTCCTTCACTACTCACTTTCAGCAGTCATGACGACCTGCACAAAATCAGAAACGCATCAAACCCTAAATCGTGCCTCGCCTCCACCACAACCATGCTCCTTCAATTGCGACGGTGCCTGCAGAAAAATCTCAAACCAGAATCGTGATTCACTCCTTTGAACCCTAATTGTGAGTTCCTTCTCCCTCGATTCAAAACCTGCATTAGAAATTAGAAAAGCCCATAAACTAAATCGCCTAATTCGAACCTCCACGACCAACATTCGAAAGCCTTAACCTAAATAGCGTCGCAACGGGGAGTTCATATCCTCCACCACCTTCACGCACCGTAAGCAATTCTCCTCCATCTTCATCTTCTCCGCGAACTCGAAGAATCCAGATCGCGTTCTTGCGAATCACCATGGCCAACAAACATCTTCTTCGCAACATCATCTTCTTCATCGTAGAAGAAACACAAAAATCATCTCCATCAATCTCTAGAACTGTAAATAGAGAAGGAACCACAACATAGAAATCCCCTCTAATCACGCCACCACGAGCTCCTTTGTGCAATGGAAGAAGCAGCCGCCGCAGATAGTGGTCGAAAACCCCGGTTCGAGAAGGAGAGAGCGTTTCTCGCACACCCTAATTTGGGTAGGAAGGGGACTGCCATGTGACAGTCCCTCGTTAGCTGAGTTTGCCAAGCAATCAGTAATTGGACAAGTAATTCAATTTTGGCTAAGGGGGCAATTCCACCTCTAACGTTGTTAACGTCGTAAGAAAAAGGACCAAGTTGAACCGATTTTACAAAATATGAGACAACTGTGAACATATGAAAAAAAGATAAGACCACTTTAAACAAACTTAACAAACCGAGGGACGAAAATATAAATTTGCATCATGAATCAAATTAGAGATTGAAATATAAATTTGCATCTTGTATAATTTAGAATACAAACCTACGTATCGAATTGTATAATCCAAAATGTGTAAAAATAATATTTTTTAATTCTTAATTATGTAATTTTCGGATTCCGAAACTATAATTATAGAGGTACAATTAGAATTTAAAAAAATATGGGATGTTGGAAGAAAACATAAGGTGCATGAAGAAATCCCCCATTTATAACGTTGTGATGTTGTATAAACACTCATTTTCTATAATATTTTTGAAAAACAAGAAACAAGTTGGTAGAAATTTATGATATATATTGTTGGGATTATACTTTATCACCTCACTCTTTAGTTGTATTAAGCTTAAAATAAAAAAAGAATCTCTTTTGCATTATCATCAATCCTTACAATGAAAAGTTATACTTCAATTTCTTTGAGCAAACCTAATTACTTCATATTGAATTACAATTTCTTGTTACTTAATAAAATAAACTCGCATTAAGTTCAAAGATTTTAATAAAATCAATAAATCATTCTCTATTCCTAGACAAATGTTTTATATTTATTGTCTTATTTTAGGTCAAGAACTCATAAAAGTTTTCCAATACAACTTCAACTAAGTTATGATTGATCTATGATAAACAAGTAAACATAATAAGCATAAAGATTAAACATCAACGAAGAAGAGTAATAATGTATATAAATTTAATGAAAATATATAAGAGAGTTTGATGATTGCATATAACCCCAACAGAAGAGGATTTAACAACTTATAAAGTTGAATAACATGAAGTATAAACAAAAAGATGAAGGAGAAATAGAAGTGGAAGTCATGGATGGTGTCTCCAGTGGATGACTTCCCTAACCTTCTGTTTCCTCCCTTTCATTTTGTCTTTTGCCCTTCATATATGAGATTTTAAACCTAAAAAAGAGCATTTCACAGCCAGGACTTAGGCTTAGGATGAGATCTAAAATTAGTGTTCTCACACTCTTTGCCAACATATCTCACCAGGTTAGAATTAACTCTCACTTGGTGCTCTAGTTTATGGTTTGACTGAGTAAGGAGAAAACTGGCTAAACGTGAAGTTAATTTTGTGTAAGCAAGGATATAGTTAAATAAAAGATCATGTTGGCTTGGTTTAGCTTTGCTTCTTTCATGTTTCCTTTTTCTCTTAACTTTTTCTTCTTCATTAAATCCTACCAAAAGAGTTTTAAAATGTTAGATGTATGAATAAAAAAATATAGTTATTACATATTTTCCTATTATTGTAAAAACTAAAAAGAAAACTATGAAATGATATTAAAGATAAACAAAAAGTGAATATTATGTTTAATAAATTAACCATAAATAACACTTAACATATATTTAATAAATTAATAAAATAATAAAAAAGAGAAAAATCAAGAAAAGATAGGTGAAAATTAAAATTATTATAAATAATTATTATAATGATATTTTCTATAGGTTTAATACCATTTTTTATCTCTACTTTCGTCTAATTTATTCAATGTGAGATTTGACTTTTTTGAGTGTTTAATGTGATTTCAATTTTCGTAGTTTTTATTCAATTTTGTCATTTTTCCTGACGGCGTCTAAATCGTTAACGACACAATGTTTACGTGAGTAATCACTGAATGATGTATTCATTTTTTACCTACATGGTTTGTCCATACTAGGGTTTCAAACTTTCACTTTCCCTTTCTTTCCTCTCACCTTCATATCTCATTTGTCTTCAATTCATGTCTTTTATTTTCGCTTTCTTTCTACAATTTGGGTTTGCTGCTTGAATTTACTAGAACTACATTTAGTTGTTTTGAAAATAGATAATGAATGTGTGCTATGTTTTTTTTTGTTTTTGGTTGTTTGGATGAAATTTTGGTTATGTTTTTTTTATTATGTGGGAAATAGAAGGAAACATGGGAATTGCACATTAGTTTATGATTCTAAGTTGTTTATGAAGTAACGATTAAAGACTTATTTTGGGATTTATTTAAGGAATTACATCTCGATTTTTGATTCGTGAGTGCAAGTGTTTCAACATGGCACGTTGCCAACACTGTGCGGTGGAGGTGTGTGGTGGATGGCGATGGTGGCTAGAGTTTCTGTGTTGGGAAGTTGAAGATAATGATGTGACAACGTGAATATTGGACGAGCCACGTATGCTAAAAATGTTCACCTTATTGACTAATTGTCCACGGAGACACTGTGTCGTTAATGATTTAGACGTTATGAGAAAAAAAAGAAGAAAATTGAATAAAAATTATGAAAATTCGAACCAATTAAACATTCGGAAAAAGTCAAGTCCTCGACAAAAATATAGACTTTCTATATTACTTTCACTTTTTTTATGTTCATAGAACAATTATAAAAAGTTTTGTAGAATTGTCATAATAAGTGTCATGTGTAGTTGTGTATATAAATAAATATATGAACAAAAATTGTTTAGATATATAATAACTTTTATCATATAATGATTACCAATTATATAAAATTATGGTTGGTTCACTATTGATAAAAATAAATTAACGTAAAACGAATTATTCATTCACAAAACTTTATCATCATCACGAGTGGGAGTTTCAAAACTAGAAAAAACATTCATTATGATTAAATTATATATTTTTATGAAAAATATAAAACTTGAAAGAAATTTGGGAGGACGAGGAGCTAAAGAGAAAGAAAAAGAAAATAGTAAATAATTAAAGTTTTAGAAGCAAAAGCCAGTATTGATGTTTATTCATGGATGGATGAATTTGAGATGCCCGTAGACAGATCAATCGCCACAGACGCCACCGGGTCCCCCATATTGGAGAGAATCTCCGAAGCCGTGGTTATCATAATAGAAATCGAGATCAAAACAATCAGAATTGTCGATGGATGTCTCTGTATCGTGTTTGTTAGGTTCGATATCTCTGTCATCATCTGTAAATGCCATACCCTTAAAGTAGGCTGCATGTTGAAAGTTCCCATCTGGCAAATTTCCAGATCCCATTTGAGGACTAGGAAGGCCAGCAGGAGTCTTTGTTCTTCCGCCCCACCCCACTCGATCTCCTGAGGCCATGTTCCCGAATATTTCTCCTGGATAATATCCAATATCTCGCCCATCGATATTCAACCACCAATTTTTACTTTGTGGATCCTGAAAATGTATTTACTTTTTGTCAATTACATAACATCATTCTTAACATTTCACACTAAAAGTACTACGTAGTTGATTCCGAACTCGACCACAGTAATCGAAATTGAAATCTCCACTGTCGTTCCTCCGTAGACAGATGTCTTGGACAAGCGTGAACCGAGGAACTCATCTCGATTAGTTTGGACAAAGCCTCGACATTGTTGATTGTAGCATCCTGTATGGTTGAAATTATCCGTCTGCAATATTTATCAATATTAGATAACTACGTAACTAATATATCATTTTTTAAGTTTATTAAGGATCTTTACCAGAAGAAAAACAAGTAAATAAGTCTCTTCTTACTGTCCATATTGAAAAGAGATGAGTTCCAGTGTCACGACCATACAGTTCTGGAGCCACCTTTAACACAAATTAAATGATAAGTATAAATTAAAATACATGTAAAGAGTTTTTTTTTTTATTAAATATATTTTTAGTCTTTAAATTATTTTTAATGATTGTATTTTGTTCCTAAATGAAATAATAAAATATTTAGTTTCTGTATTTTATAAAATTTATGTAAAATATTCTTTTCCCAAATGACAGGAGAACTCTTTTCCATGTGACAAACAAATATTTCATATGGATTTTATAAAGTGTGAGAATGAAATATTTTATAATTTAGTTTTGGGACGAAAAGACAATTTATTTTTAATAAAAGTTTGGAAAGAAAAAATATTTAACTTAAAAATAATTATATAAATCGAAACTTACCTGCCATCCAAATGCGATTTTGTTAGTGCGGTGATCGTTCTCAACCCATATATGAGAAATGCTTACTTGATTTACATTTTTCTTAAGAACTCTTGGATTATAAACACTGCTTATCCCCTTAACTTGATAAAAAGGACCCATTTCTTCTATCACATATAGTTCTGCCATCTACAAAATTAAATTAAACAATTATGCAAATAATAAAAAAGAATGAGATATGTACAAATAAAATTGCAAAATTTAAAATAAAATAAAAAAACTTACATGAACACCGGGATTATCTTGAACCAAACTTTGATTATAGATATACAATAATGATTTTCCTTGAATGAGATCATCTTTTGTTGTTCTCCTAATGGGAACAGTTCCCATTGGGCATTTTTCTTTTTGAAGTCCAAATATGAGTTTATTTGATGAATTATTCACACTTGTTTTTCTAAATGAATTTTGGAAACTAGGTTTTCTCTGTAAATAAAAAAAACAAGTATTATAACATAAATTATTTAAAGGTTAATCCATTTAAAGATATTAAAAAGACAGAATGTACCTGTAATTTGTGGTTTTTTAATAAAGGATGATCAAATGCTGGTTGTTTATAAATATCAACGCAATCAACAATATATCCAAATTCTGTCTATAAAATTAAAAATGTAAAATATATAAAAAAAATCAAACTAAAATATAATAGAATAGAAAGAAATAGAAGAAGAATATGTACTTGAATACTCTTGCGTGAGGGTTTGTTAAGAATTTGCAATTGTCTTTCTATCTCCAAATCATCTATGTGAATAGCATTAACTCTATGACTATCATGGCTATTTAACAACCAAAACACAAAGAATAATAACTTGATCATTTCTTATACAGGATCCTTCTATCTATCAAATAAAATTAGTGCCTGTTGGATCACCTTGCAGAATCGTCTCTTTATAGCCATTAGCAGTCATGAAGGAATTAAACTATTGAATGAATTATATGAATCAGCAGTAAAAAAAAATATCAGTTATAAATAGTTATTCAATTTATTACTAAAAATATTATTTTTATTAAGAGAAAGGTGTTATAATTACTTATTATACGTCTACATGAGTTATGTTATTTAAAATACATGAATTATATCAAATTAATTATAATTAATTGTTTAATTGTTATACTTTGAATGTCAAAGTGGAAGGATGAATTGCATAAATGTGTTTTAAATAATTTATTGATTGCAATTTAGATGTTGTTTTGAAATGTATTGTTGCCTAAATTGGGATCATGCAGCAATTGTAGTTAGCTATTATGTTCATGATTACATTCATTAATCTTTATTACAGAGAAATTGTAATTACTTATATTTAATAATTATATATTAATTATAATTTTCTAGACATTGAATTATTTTTCTTGTCTTGATTAATATTCAATAGCCTTTAAAGTTGACGAGTAAACAGATTTAAGAAAGATATTGATGTGATAGTTAAGAGAAACCAGGAGTTGATAAGATGAAACTTGAGTGCTTATAATTCAGAATTTTAAAAAGATTTCTAAAAATAAAAACTCATTTTTCTAACAAAATTCATATAAATGTCAATCATATTATAAGTGCATTTTCATAAAATTAATTATGTAAGACTCTTTAAATTTTACATTATTTTTTAATAAGTAATATTTAACATCTACTAACTATAAAATTCAAAATAATATATATATATAAAATCAATCATACCTAAAATATATCAACAAAAATTAATGGTACTTAATGAAAGGAAAGAATATGTATTTGAATCTTTTTGACATAGAGTTTCATAATGACTTGTAATTGTCTTTCTAATTACAAGTAATTGTTATACATTGGTTATCATTGTGGAAGGATGAATTGCAATTATTGTGTTTTAAATAATTTATTGATTACAATTTAGATGTTGTTTTGAAATTTATTGTTGGCTAAATTAGGATCATGCTGGTATGGTAGTTAACTATTATTTTCAGGATTACATATGTTAATCTTTATTATAGAAAGAATTGTAATTAATTATATTTTAATGATTTTCTAGACATTTGCATTAATTTTTCTTTCTGCTGGGTAATGTTCAAGAGCATTTAAAAAGTAAGTAGAAAGAATAATATCAATTTGAGAAAGATATTCATGTCATCCATAAAAAAAATAAAAGGTTAATAAGATGGAATTTAAGTTTTTATAATTTAGAATTAAAAAAAATATTCTGAAGAAAACTCATTTTTTTTTGTAATAAAATTCGTTTACATACATTATATAGTATGAGAGACTATATTGACGATGATGTTGCACACTTCAAAGTGAACAAGAATAATGAATTGGTATGCTATTCTTAAAGAATTCAATGCTGAACTTCTGTCTGTATATTCCTATATTTATTCGCTTACTTGTTCATATGCATGTCATTCGAAAACTTTGCAGATATTTTGGAAGGCTTTAAGTTTAATTCATATTTCAATATTGTTCCTCCTAACGGTCCGATTTTTTGAAAGGATGAATATCTTTAATAATCGAAACTAATAGAACCTCTAATGTTAAATTATATAAATTAGTTTATACATGTATTAAAAATATAATAATAGAAGACAAATATCAATGTTATTTTAAATCAATTGATCAATCTATTAATTAAATAAAATATATCATATATTTTATTTTATATATAATTTTGAAAAACATGTTTGTCCATAATATAATAAGTTGTAATAAAAATTATCATATTTATAGATTTAATTTGATGTATTTTTCAATATGTATAGGAAGATAAAAATAATTCATATTTGTATTATATTATGAAATATTTATAAAATTTAAATTTAAATTATTAAAAAATAATATTTTAAATATCAGAATTTGAGTCAAATATCCATAAATTAAATGATAATTTCATATATTATAAATTTCTTTTTGTAGATTCATTTTATATAACAGTGAAATAAAATAATATATAAAATTAAAATAAATAAAAAGTAATATTTATATTTTAAAATTTATTTTCTAAATTCCTAGAATTTAAAATGTAATATCTTCTACTAATTGTTAATAGTATTTTAATCTTTATTTTTAAAATATTTAATATATAATGATTTTCTAAGAATTCTATTTTAATAAATTGAAATAGCATCTAAGAAAAGTTTATCTTTTAACAATAATAGAAAATTATAGGCATTATTTATTTTTACTAATATTATTCTAATTTGATATTTAATTTTTTAGTTTAATAAAAAAAATTTATCTAACATTGAAAAATTATAATTATTCAAAAACAATAGTTTAAATATTCATTAGTTACTTTTCTTTTAGAAAAAAAAAGTATTTTTAACATTACTTAATCCAAATTTATTTATAACTATAACCAAAATAATCCCGGTTAATTATAAGAATCTAGAAAATAAAGTATGAGAGTATATAAGTGTATTAAAATAATGAGATCAAATATTTTATTTTAAAATAAGTTAATAATATAAATAGAAATTCTTAAACTTGTCTCATTACCTAAAACATTGTTTATCTCTTTAAAACACTATTCTCTTAACCTCTCTACCATCTCTCTAAATTTTTTTACTCCTAAGTCATCTATTTGACGATTAGGAGGTGTCAGGCGATCCTTACGACAAGGTCTACTAATCTACCCGATTAATTCACTATTTAGAACAAATAAGTTTTTACTTTTTTTTCTTGGTATCTTCGGTTCATGATCATGCCAAAGCAAAATATGTTTTGCATGTGTCAAGAACTTCTCTTCCTTGATTCTATCTTTAAACACCAATCGGTGATTTGTAAGTGTTATAGAAGTTCTTTGTGGTGAAAGCAACGACTGGTGGTTTTTAGAGCTGTAGGAGTTTTCTAAGGTAACAAAAGCTAGAACCTTTGTTTTAGTTTGTGATTATGTTAGAAGAATTTGTATTTCTATGTATTGTAGTAAACTTTGAGAAATGTTTATGTTTAGTTATATGAAGATTTTATGAAATTGAGGATTTGATCATGTTTTGTTGATATGTTGGAATTGTATGTTTGTGATATGTAAAACCGTATTGAATTATGAGTAATGAAGTTATTCTAATGCTTGGAATTGAATGAAAAGTGATTGATTTATAGAAGGGTCTTTTTGTTTAGGTTTTAAGGTCAAAAATATGGGTTTTAATGGGTGAATTTTATAAGTGAGTGTTGGAGTGATGAAGTAACTGGTTAAGTGTTGTTTTGAGGTCATTTTAGACTTGTAAGCATTAAATTGAAAGAAATCTGGTATGAAATATGTAAGGGTGTCATTGTTGAATTTAGAGGTATATTTAGTGTAAAAATGAGGTTTTGACTAGTGAGAATTTGAGGTAGGCAGTGAGGACTGTGTTTGACAGTCGAGAGTGTGTTAGGAGACTTATTAGGACTTGTCTAAGCTGTCAAACGAGAAAAGTTTAGCGTAAAATGGTTAGTGTTGTTTATAGGATGAGTTTGTAGATGTTTTTGGCGAAATTGGAGGTTTTTCATGTTGAGATTTTGAATTTTTAGTTATGTGTATAAATGATCATTTTAGAGGGTGTTGATAAGTCATTTGTGATTTGTTGGAGTCATTAAGTTGTTTAAAAATAAGCTATAACTTGTGAAATTCAATTTGGGTCTCTAAAGTGAGGTTTTGATTAATCTTAGAATGGAATCTTGTGATCAACTAGTTTTAAAACGAGTTTAGGTTGGTTTAGATATGTTTGGTTAGGTCAATTCTAGTTTAGAATACAATCTAAGAGTGTTAGAAGTTGGGAAAGATGCATAGGATAGGTCACGAGGGGTTGAAGGGTGCAAACTCTGTAGATTTGATGATGCAAAATTATGTAGTCTCACTAAGCGAATGTAGCCGCTGAGCGAGCAAAACCCACTATTTCTATATTCGCATATCGAGCTTGGGCGCTGAGCGACCAATCCAGAACATGTTTTCTTTCTTTCTTTGTTTTCTAGTAACTTTGAACTATGATAATACTTTGATGATGGAGTAGAAGTATCTGTTGTATTATATGATGGTTTATTCTTGAGGTTATATGTATGCGTTTGAAGTATGGTTGATGGACGTAATTTCATGACTCGTGGAGAGGTTACATGGTCGTGCCTGTTGTTGTTGTTGTTGTATGAATGTATGGAGCTTTGGACTGGTGGTCTATTCCGAACTCTAATGATCATCTATTCTCAATTAGAGAGGGGTAAGTCATGTGGTGAGAGTAATGGGAGGTTCTTGTCTACAGGATTTGATCATGGTCCTAGGCAACTGAAATGGACTAATCTTGTATGGTAGCTTGGTTTAAGCGAACTGTATTACCATTAGAAGTGCAAAGACCACCAATAGTTCGACATTCATAGCTAATCCGAATGAGTCTTGTCTAGGTTATGACATGTATAGGATGAACAAATTGTTATGGTTTATTTTTTTTGACTAATGTATGAATTTGTAATATAATATATATGAATTGTCTTGTTTATCTACCTTATCCTTTTTGTTTATGCTTTGTTATATGTTCTTGTACTACTTTCTTGGATATGATCATTTGGTGGGTGTGAGCAGAGGACGACGAGTCATGGAGTAAGCCCTAGAGGAAGAACCAACAGATACTTAGTTCCTTAGTTGTTTGAATTATATAGTTTTGAATTAGATGTTAAATTGTATATAAAATTTTATTATAGTTATCATGATGACTGTATTAACTTTATATTTTTTATCTGTCAATTGTTCTTGTTTTATTGATTTTGTGATAACTCTATTACAGTATTTATACTATATTTGGAACATTACACTAATTATTATCAAAACTATAACTATAATCCACTGAAGTAGTTAACTTAACACATAACATTTAATGAGTTTTACATCAAATAATTGTATATTATTAAAGATGGAAAATCTATTTTTAATTAAATAACAAAATAAATACTCCCATAAGACCTATTTTTACACATAGAGTACGACTTGTGAGAGAAGAGAGAAAACTGTGTAGAGAAAAAATATATAAACATATAATTGTATTTATATTAAAATAATCACATATTTAAGTAAGTGGTTTGTCGGAGCAGTATAGCAAGCCATCGAAAGGGCATCTGTTAACATTGACGGCTCACTTGGGCTGCAAATCTTGAACATCACTAATCTGTGAGTCTTTGTACTACTAACTCACTCCCATTTAATTTATATTTAATTTTAAACAATCACATCTCAATTTAAAATAATTTCACAAAGTTAAATTATTACTTAATTTTATTTAAACTAATCTCCAAAATTTTATTTCATTTTCATTTCTAAAAATCATATTTTAATTTAATCCATTTTTAAAAATATTAATTTTTTCATATTAAACAATCACCCACATTTCATTATAATATAATTTATACTATTTACAATTTAATTTAAATTACTTTTAAATGGTGATCTTATCATTTTATCAATTAAAACACTTTTTTAATTTATCACATCTATCTCATCACATAACTCCCTATTTTTCAATAAACTTTCCTCTTATTTCATTTCAAATCTACCATCTTTTCCTTAATCTAAACACAATTTTCATTTCACTTTTTTCTTAAATCTACTCAAATTCACCCCAAAAGCAAACACAAGCTAAAACTATATAATGGAAAACAAATTACCAAAAAGGCAAACTACTTTCAATTTCTAAAGACAAATTAGTCTTGAATGTTGGGACTCTTTCAAATGGTGAATACATTTTATTTGGAAAGCATTTATTAAAAGCTTTTCCCCCCACATAAGAAAAACACTAGTATTCAATTTTCCAGACAAAATAAGATTGCTGGACTTCATTTTATTAAAAATAAAAACCACAACAAATGTACAAGACCAACTAATTGGTTGACGGCATAGGATGTTCCATGGAAGATTTGACCTGGTTTGATAACTAGAAACAAACTCGAGCCACAACTAATTAAGAAAAATTAAGGAAAATGTATTCTACCATGTTGCACTTTGACAAAAAGTGAAATACAGGTCAAACCAAAGATCATTTTGCAGTTCTTGAGTGTTTGATGAGCCAGTCAATGACCACATCTATGTTTACGGAGTCCTTGCATGAAATCATATAGCAGCATACCTCCCTTTCTTTTATTGACTCAAGTCCTCTGAAATCACCCACGAAGAAAATGCATGTTATGTTACACAACGAATCAAGACAAATTTCAATATATATGTGTGTTGTGTGTATATATGACAATGTTTGTTCTAGAGCTTACAGCTGATCAACCAATGCTTGCTTAGAAAGAGCTTCTGACTTGTCAATTTTGTTTCCGAGAACAAGCAAGGGAATCCCACCCAAAGAAGGTTTTGTCAACAGCTCATGTAATTCGCTTCGAGAAATAGGAACACTATCTCTATCAGCAACATCTACAACATACCTGTCTTTGCATCCATTAATGAAAGGAAAAGAAGAGTAGAAGCATCGATGATGGACACTTCAAATAACTTGAAAGGGATATATATAATAATAACACTCCACAAGATGAAGCATGCATGACCAGTCTTCCATTAGATAATCGGAAATAACACAATATGACAAAATAAAGAATTAAGTTTTCCATTCTGTGTTTGAAAAATAAACAGGAAGGAATATAACATTATAAAAAATGCTTTTGGGGTTCGTATCCTCTATTCTAGCTTGTTAGAGATCTAAGCAATATAAATGACAATACCCTGAGTCTTTCCTAATGAATAATACTTCAAGGATGATTGAACATCATATTGAATTAATTCAGGATTTTAGTTCTTAATAATACCATCTCATAACAAATTATGTTTCAGCAAATGCAGTTGTGAAATAAAAATTTTCCACACTTAAATCCTAAAGTCTATTTGTTAGAGGAGACCTATTAGAGACCTAAATAAAAACTGTTCCCGAGTATTTTCCCTGATAGCTTAAATAAACTTAAAAGAATAGTATAGGTAATCATTATAAGAGTAGGCTCCTCTAAAATTTTCCTTCTCTCCTCAAAGATCTTGGAGGAGGTCGTTGTGTTTGTTGTGTTTCAAGGTATATAGCATTTCAAGAAAAAAATATGTTTATGATTGTTTGGCCAGCATTTAACATTTCTGGGAATGTTTGGTAAAATTCAAGTGTTGGGTATCATAATAATAGCACAAGAATTCACAACTAAAAGGAAATAAAATATAAAAATAAAAGAAACAAAATATATAAATGGCAAAGAATGTAATTTTATTAAAAGAAAGAAAAAATACATACTCTTATCTCTAGTCTCAAGGAGAAAACAATGATAACTTCTCTTTTAGAAATAGAAAAAACAAATACAAGAAGAACCTTAAAGGGGAACCTAACATTCTCTCTTAATTTTTCTCTGAGCACTAAAGCAAAAGAAAAGAAAAGAAAAAGACTTTTCGATGTATTCCTAGGAAAATATTAGGCTTCTTTTATAACATGAAAAATGAAGTCTCAAGTTAAGTTCCACCAATGTAGGACTTCTTTTCTCACAAAAGGTTGGGAGGAAGAATGTGGTTGTAGCTTATGAACCGGAAAGCTGCATATCCATCCCTAATTATGGGAATAAACGAAGTAATGCAAGAGTTATAAATGTCTCACTGGCCAGGTTATTAATAATGCTCAGGAATTATTTTTAAATTTATAACAGATATGAAAACATCGTATTCCCAAAAATAACTAGCTTACTATTCCTTGAAACAAATGCCCCCTTAGGAGAAGGACAGAGGTGTCATTTACATTGTTGATTCTTTATAAACTTCTCCATGAAACCAGAAAAAGCCCTCTACCGATATGAAGCATGTTAAGTAAAATGGGATGTAATGACACTATTTAGAAAAAAAAAACAATGAAATTGCATAATGCAGACAATTTCTTGTTTAAAATTAAAAAAAACTAGAAAATTAAGAAAACGTATAAAGCCTGGGGTACTAAAAAATCATAAGCCAATGTGTTTAACTCAACTTATGTTGGAGAAAAATATTTTTTTGCCAGTTTGTTGAGAACTTTAGAAGAGGAAGGGGGAACCATTACTGTAAAAACTATACAGTCAAATATCCAGTTAGTCTAATACTATATGCAACATGTGATCCAAAGCCAAAACTCAAAAAACAGAATGAAAGACATTCAAGTATATGAATGAGCATATGCTTGCACGCATTAATATATATACACACACACACACATACGAAAGAGAGAGCATTGAGAGAGACAGTACACAATGGCAGAGACACCGCGACAGTATCGCTCCCACATGGTTCGGAACCTCCTCTGTCCACCAAGGTCCCAAAGCTTTATCGTGACATTTCCCTTGGTAACTTTTCTCATGTTGAACCCAACCTAGGTTTAATAATAGCAAGAATTAGATTTCAATACAAAGGAAAACAAAAACCATTTCAAACATGTATCAATAGAAGATGCAATAAATAAAACAAAGATACACACAGTTGGAATCATGTCCTCACTGTAGCCCCCAGTCTGCAGGTAAACAAAAACCAAACATCAATGCAATGTCAAAACGAGGCCACAAGAGCAAAACTTTGTGCCAAAATTGAATTTCAGGGTTTGTAAATTAAGTAAATTGCAATGCAGCAAGCAAGTAACTCACGGCAATTGAATTGACAAGAGAAGTCTTCCCAGCATTCTGAAGGCCAACCAGGGAAAGTTCCATCTCCTGTTTGAAAAACAAGCTGACACAACACGCAGAAAGTCATAATCATGTAAGGGCTGATTTGAAAAGGAACCCTTTAATCAATTAACCTAAGCTGAACTTTTAACAAGGCTATCTGAATCATAAATCCTCAATCAATATGACATGGAATTATACATAATATGAATAAATAGTATTGCAAGAATGAGGTTTTACCTGCGGAGCCAATTGAGGAAGGAATCCCAAAGACCCATTGTGTGTGAATGGAAGAAAGCGAAAAGAGAAATTGAAAGAGAGAGAAAGAGAAAGAGAAAGAGAAGGAGGAGGTAGTTGGAGGAAACAAGAAACTTCGCAGACCAAGGAAGAAGAGGTAGATACGATAATGGAATGTGAAGAATAGAAATGGAATCTAAAATAGGAATGCCGCACACATAATATGCACGTCTTGTCCTTTTCCCTCTCTTTTCTCTTTCTTTCTCTCTTTCTAGTACTAACTTGTTTTAAATTATAAACATAAATGAGGTGTACACACCAACGTGCTACCTTTTAGATGGCTTATTTCAATTTAATTTTTAAAAAAAACTATTACATGATAATAGTAATGTTTGAGTGTTAATGTTTTAAATTCAATTTAATCTCAAATTTAGTTAATTTTTTTTAATTATATCCCATTTTTAAAAAACAAATAAATCATGAATTGATACGTGGCAGTTCAGATCTAATCAACTATTTAAACTCGTTTTCTCATTTATAAATCCTATTTTCACAACCTCTTCATTTATATCATACACACTTCTCAGTTGCCTTTTCACTTATTTTTTTTTGTTAAATTATGTTATTTGTGTCTATTTTTGTCAGAAAATTTTAAATTGGTCTCACTTTTTTATGTTTCTTAACGTGGTTTCTATTTTAGAAAATCTAATGCAATCAAATTTGTACACACAATAAAATATCACGTGTCAGTATATGTTTTTTTTTATTTCTTTTTTAAATGTGTTACATGTTAAGCATTGTGTTATGTAGAAGTGTCAATATTAGTACATTACTAACGAAAAGAATTTTATTGCATCAAAAATTTAAAATAAAAACAAAATTGAAACATTTAAAAAAAAACTTATTTAAGATTTTCTTACAAAAATAACAACAAATGATATAATTTAACTTATTTTTTATTCATACAAATTAATTATAAATAGAGAAAAATTAATAAATCACACACAAGAGTCACAGTTTTATTTTATCCTAGCGTATATACAAGATGTAAGACCTCGGAAAATTAAACCGTAAACCATCTGTCAAATCAAATTAATGCATCTAATAACTCTGCTCAGTGCCATTAAAACGCACCCAAAACCCCTCTGACGCACGTCTGCCAAGTGTCAATTTGGAACGTTCTGAAATCAGTAGTGGAAGACAAGTGTCAGCAAGAGAACGAACGTTGGTTTTTAAACAAAAATGACTTTTCTGAAATCCGCGTCCCTCTCTGCATGCACTCATCTTCTCCAAAAATCATGATCTTTCGAATTCTCCACCTTCTCTCTAGAAAACCTCCACCTTCTCTCTACTGTAACTCACCACCCTCTTCTCCGATCACGTTTCAGAAACCATAGGAGCATTCCCTGAGTTGTGAGCTTCAATCTGAACCGAATAGATCCAGGTTCTGAAACAGGTAAGTCTTTTGACTCTAGACGCTCGTTTCTGAGTTACATGCAAACCCAGATTCAGCTGCATGCAAGGGTATAAACTAAGTTCTTTGCGTTTTCTTTTGGTTAGACTTAGTTGAAGAACTTAAGAAACTCGTTGAAGGTAGAAAGCCATAGTTGGACGAGTCAAAATCACACTCTTAGGACGTTCACTACTGATCCAGGTAAGGGAAGCTTATTTAATTTAATTAATATTGTATGTTGTATGAACGTTCGTCATTGACTGAATGCATGAGATATATGCTGATTGAATATGTATGAATGATCGCTGTTATGAATGAATGAATATGGTATGCGTTGATTGATACGTATGAATTGGAAAAATGGATGATTATTGTAGAGTATGAATTGTTAATATGAATTCTATAAAGTATGTGAATTAATGATGGATATGAAATTATAAGATATGAACCGTATGAGAAATGTTGAGTTAGAATAGATGAAAAATCTGAATATGATAATTCTTACTTTGATAATGTACGCTCGTCATCGAACGGTCTTATACCGTTCGGTTTTCTAGTAAATGGCTTAAAATGGAATTCTTTCATTCGAAAAGAACTCTAATCGAGAATGAGCGTCCTCCTGTGAAATGCTATGTTTGAGCGTTCGGTTCAGCCTAGCGGTATACGAATACCTTTATACTTTAAAATTTGTAACGCTCGGTCTTGTACCTAGCGTACGTCATAAGAAGCGTTCGGTCGTATACCTAGCGTTCGTCCTAATGAGCTCTCGGTCTTATACTAAGCGTTCGTCCTAATTGGTGCTCGGTCATCTACCTAGCGTTCGTCCTAAGTAGTGCTCGGTCTTATACCAAGCGCTCGTATTATTGAATACCGAACTTTGATAAAATAATGTTCGTTCAATTATAATAATATTTTCCCTTCCTCACGTTCGTTCATGTACTGGCAACGAACTTTCGTATGTGAATTACTCCAAATATAGTTTTAAAAAAATTCTTGACTCTTCTCTTTACATTGGACCCATTCTAAGGTTTCATAATGAAAATTTCTTTAAGTACCAGTGTACATCTAAACGAGTTTGTTCATTTAACTGACCGCATAGAAACTAACGACCGTAACAGATTTCTTAGTTCTTCCAGTCCGTCTTCTTAACGTTCGTCCTCGTTCTTCAGAGGGCTAAACGTTCGTTATTTTATGCCCCTAAAACTAAAGATGAAATTGATGATAAAGTGTAAAATCTTAAAGTGTGAACCTTATTTTGAGTGATTATATGATGATGGATTTTGGACGAGCGTTCCAGGGAGGAACGACTCATATATATTGAATATGAAATTTGGTAAAGTATGACTGTGGGCATGCTAATGCTGGCTGGTCCATCCTGATGTTCCGTGAGTACTCATCCTCACGTAGAGGGGGTAGGTCATGTGTGGGAACGGCAGAAGGTTCTATTCCTTAGGGGTACTTTGGATAGGACTAACCTCGAGTGGCAGCTGTTGAGTGTATCCCAGTTACTACACCACTCGGGTGCAGGGACGCCTGTAGCTACACAGATTCATACAGTCCGGACGGTCTGTCTAGTTATATATTTCTTGTGATGTTATAGGTTAAGTTACATGTTGGGTGAATTGAAATGTTAAATGTATATGTTGATGTATGAATTAAATTACATAAGCTTACCCTTTCGTTTTTCCTTGTGTTGTCTATTGTCTATGTACGTTCGTCCTATCTTTGCAATGATCATCCGTGTGGATGTGAGCAGAAGGCGAGGCCACTTTGGAGGACGTGATTGAAGAAGAAAATCTGGTCGAAGTGGAAGTTAAAGCCGAGCCCTAGAGCTTTCGTCATTTCTAGATGTTAGCTTTTTAGTTTTGACGTTCGGTTATTTGATTTTGTACAACCGTTCGTCCTGAAATTTCAATACTGCTGTAATTGCATTCTAGTTCTGTACTTTAAGCCGTTCGACTTTTGAACCTCGTTATCTTAGTGTAAAGACTGCATTGTTTTATTGTCAAATGTAATTAAATTCTGATTTAAGGTTATTACTGTATTTTGGGATGTTACATTAGTGGTATCAGAGCAGTTTTGTTCTTTTAAGGACACTGTAGGTTATGAGTACACTGTGTTTTTGCTGTGTGCTTATTTTGTGTTTAATGAGTTATTTTTCAACTCTTTGAACATAACTAACGTTCGTTTTTCTCTGATCCAGAGAACAAATGGCACCGAGACTCCCTCCTCCACCGCAACCCAATGAACCTGATGCTCCCAACAACGATAGGTTGTTGGAAACAGTCATTGAGAGACTACAACAACAGAATACTACCCTAATGCAGCAGAACGCAGCTGCTCTGCAGAGTTTGGAGGCCGCGCGCGCCAACTCTGAAGCTACGCAAAGACAGCTAATGGAGATCATTGCTGCTACCAGAGGTACGCCAGGGGCTTCCTCTTCCAACGCTGCTCATCAGACTGAGTGGAGCTTGGAGAGTTTCCTTCAACACCACCCGACCAAGTTCAGTGGAAAGTGCCTTCCTGACGAGGCAGATCAGTGGCTACGGGATATGGAGAGAATTTTCAACGCCAAGAGATGCCCGGACGAGAACAGGTTGGCGTTCACTGAATATCTACTTACTAGAGAAGCAAGCCACTGGTGGGCGAGCATGAGAGCAATCTTGACGGACGCCCAAAATCCCATTACATGGGAAGTATTCAGAAGCAAGTTTTATGAAGAATACTTCCCTTCGTTTTGCCAAGGAAGTAGAGTTTCTGCAGCTGGTTCAAGGAGGAATGTTTGTTTCTGAATATACGAACAAGTTCAAGCACTTGGTTCGTTTCAACACTATGGCTACCAGTGAGGAGTGACAATGCAGAAAATTTGAAAATGGGCTGAGGAGTGATTTGAAGGTGTTGATTTCCAGTCTGTGTATTCGGTCATTTCCTGCAATGGTTGAGAGGGCCAAAGTATTGGAAAAGAATATGGCAGAAGCAGAACAACATAAGAAGCAACAACAAGCAGTTAGGGGACTGGTCGTCTCCAGGGGCAATGTTAATCAGAGAAGAACCCCGTACGCTCGTCCAAATCAATCATCCAATGCAAGTGGGTCACAAGCGCTGGTTCCTGTTGGACAATCTGGACAAGGAAACGTCACTTGTTTCCAGTGCGAAGGGCCGCATTACCGCTCGTCATGTCCTTAACTGATAGGAGGAAAATTCTGCGCTCGTTGTAGAAGAAATGGGCATTTAGAAAGCGAGTGCAATATGGGAGGTCGGGCAGTGATGAGACCACCGAACGCTGGAAGGAATCAGCCTAGAGGTGGACGAGCCCAAGCGGTTGGGCGTGTATACGCAATAACGGGCGCTGAGGCAGCAAGCTCATGTACACTCATCACCAGCACATGCTTAGTATATGGTAGATCTTGCTGCGTATTGTTTGATTCGGGAGCAACACATTCCTTCATCTCGAAGGCGTGCGTTGGCAAACTGGGTTTAGAAGTGAGAGAGATGCAGTTCGATCTGGTGGTTCAACCCCAGCGGCTGGCGAGGTTAGGACGTCCACTATGTGCGTCAGATGTCCTGTAGAAGTGGAAGGGCGTAATTTTAAAGTAAACCTCATCTGCTTACCTCTTCAAGGTTTGGAGGTGATTTTAGGAATGGATTGGCTGACTACCAATCGCATTCTCATAGACTGTGGCGCTAAGAGATTGGTCTTTCCAGAAGAAGATGAAGAAGAATTTTCTGTGACACTCGGTTAGTTGAAGGAAGACATCATGGAAGGTGCCAGCTGTTTCCTAATCATGACGCATGAAGATCAGGAGCTCGGAAGTTTGAGGCAAGAACGATCGTCCACTAGTAACAGTAATGGACGATCGGTCGTGGATGAATTCCCGGACGTCTTTCCGGAAGAAATACCTGGACTACCTCCTCCTCGCGAAGTTGAATTTACGATTGATTTGGTGACCACGGCAGCACCCATCTCTGTTCAACCATATCGTATGGCGCCTGCAGAGTTGGTTGAACTTAAGAATCAGATTGAAGAATTGATGGACAGGAAATTTATCAGGCCGAGCGTATCACCCTGGGGAGCGCCTGTTCTCTTAGTGAAGAAGAAAGATGGCAGCTCCAGACTTTGCATTGACTACAGACAATTAAACAAGCTGACCATCAAGAACAAGTACCCACTGCCAAGGATAGATGACTTGCTGGATCAACTGCATGGGGCCACAGTGTTCTCAAAGATTGACTTGCGGTCTGGATATCATCAGATCAGAGTTAAGGAGGAAGACATCCAGAAGACTGCTTTCAGGTCTCGTTACGGATACTACGAGTATGTAGTGATGTCGTTCGGTGTGACGAACGCACCAGCAATCTTCATGGATTATATGAATCGGATATTCAGGCCGTATTTGGACAAATTTGTGGTCGTCTTCATAGATGATATTCTCATCTACTCCAAGACCCATAATGAACATGAGGAACACTTGAGAATTGTACTTGGCGTACTGAGAGAGAAGGAGTTATACGCCAAGTTATCAAAATGTGAGTTCTGGATGAAGGAAGTTCAGTTCTTGGGGCACGTGGTGTCGGCTGGAGGTATCTCAGTAGATCCAGCTAAGGTACGAGCGGTGTTGGATTGGGAGAGTCCGCGTTCGGTTACTGAGGTTCGTAGCTTTGTGGGACTCGCGGGCTACTATAGACGTTTTATTGAAGGATTTGCTAAGATAGTAGCTTCGCTAACTCAGTTGACCAGGAAAGATCAATCGTTCGCATGGACCGATCGGTGTGAAGAACGTTTTCAAGAGCTGAAACACAAATTGACGAGCGCTCCAGTGCTGATTATTCTAGACACAGCCAAACCGTTCGAGGTGTACTACGACGCTTCTCACCAAGGTTTGGGTTGTGTACTGATGCAAGAGAAGCGAGCGGTAGTGTACGCATCTCGTCAATTGAAGATCCACGAGAGAAACTATCCTACGCACGACCTGGAATTGGCAGCGGTCGTTTTCGCATTGAAGATTTGGAGGCATTACTTGTACGGATCTACATTCCAAGTCTTCAGTGACCACAAGAGCCTCAAATATTTATTTGATCAGAAGGAGTTGAACATGAGGCAGAGGCGTTGGCTAGAGTTCTTGAAAGACTATGACTTTGAATTGCTGTATCATCCTGGGAAGGCTAATGTAGTAGCGGATGCCCTAAGCAGGAAGGCAGTTCATGTATCGGTTATGATGGTGAAGGAACTTAGTTTGGTTGAGAGCTTTAGGGATCTAAGGTTGCAGTTCGAATTGGAACCGAACAGCATCAAATGCTGTAACCTTAGAATATCTAGCAATGTTTTTGACCATATCAAGATGAAGCAACGTGAGGATGAAGATCTGGTGAAGATTTTGAGTACACTCGGTTCAGATCAAGCCAAGGAGTTCAATGCTGGAACGGACGACCTATTACGCTACATGGGTAGGACGTGCGTTCCTAATGATGGCGAGCTGAAGCGGATTATTTTGGAGGAAGGGCATCACAGTCGTCTTAGCATACACCCTGGTATGACTAAGATGTATCAAGACCTCCGACAATCGTTCTGGTGGCCTGGAATGAAGAGTGATGTCGCTCGTTTTGTGGCATCATGCTTGACTTGTCAAAGAGCGAAAGCTGAACACCAGAGACCGGGCGGCTTACTTCAGCAATTGGAAATTCTAGAATGGAAGTGGGACAGCATTTCCATGGATTTCGTGACCCACCTACCACGCACGGTCAGAAATCATGATTCAATATGGGTGATTGTGGATCGGCTAACGAAGAGCGCCCACTTCCTGGTAGTCAATTTGAAGATGTCGATGACCAACTTAGCTAAGCTGTATATCAGAGAAATCGTTCGTCTGCATGGAGTACCTTCGAGCATCATTTCTGACCGAGACACGAGATTCACATCTCGGTTTTGGCAATCTTTGCAAGGTGAATTGGGAAGCAAGTTGCAGATGAGTTCAGCTTATCACCCTCAGACGGACGACCAATCTGAGAGGACAATCCAGACGCTGGAAGATTTACTGAGGACGTGCGTCCTAGATCACTTAGGCGCTTGGGATGAAGTCTTACCGCTAGTGGAGTTCACGTACAACAACAACTTTCAGTCTAGCATCGGAATGGCGCCGTTTGAAGCTCTGTATGGTAGGAAGTGCAGAACGCCACTTTGTTGGTTCCAGGAAGGAGAGAACGTGCTAACCGGACCTGAACTTATCCAGCAAACAACCGAGAAGGTGAAGTTAATACAAGAGAGATTGAAGACGTCCCTTAGCAGGCAAAATTCCTATGCGGATAGACGAAGAAGACCTTTGGAGTTCGCTGCAGGAGACCATGTCTTTCTTAGACTCAACCCAATCACTGGAGTAGGCCGAGCCGTTCGTCCAAAGAAGTTATCCCCCAAGTTCATAGGACCTTATCAAATCTTGAAGAAGATCGGACCAGTAGCGTACGAGTTGTCCTTACCACCTCAACTGTCAAATCTTCATCCAGTATTCCACGTTTCCCAACTCCGGAAGTACATAGCCAATCCTTCGCATATATTGGAGTTGGAAGACGTTCAATTGCGCCAAGACCGAACGCTGGAGTTGCAACCAGTTCGTTTGGAAGACAGCCGCACCAAGTACTACAAAGGGAAAGACGTTCGTCTAGTAAAGATGGTGTGGGACGCAAAGACTGGTGACTCAACGTGGGAAGTGGAGGAGGCTATGAAGGACTTGTATCCCCACTTATTTCCGGGTAAGTCTTAATTTTCGAGGACGAAAATTTTTGTAGTTAGGGAGAATGTAAGACCTCGGAAAATTAAACTGTAAGCCATCTGTCAAATCAAATTAATGCATCTAATAACTCTGCTCAGTGCCATTAAAACGCACCCAAAACCCCTCTGACGCACGTATGCCAAGTGTCAATTTGGAACGTTCTGAAATCAGTAGTGGAAGACAAGTGTCAGCAAGAGAACGGACGTTGGTTTTTAAACAAAAATGACTTTTCTGAAATCCGCGTCCCTCTCTGCATGCACTCATCTTCTCCAAAAATCCTGATCTTTCGAATTCTCCACCTTCTCTCTAGAAAACCTCCACCTTCTCTCTACTGTAACTCACCACCCTCTTCTCCGATCACGTTTCAGAAACCATAGGAGCATTCCCTGAGTTATGAGCTTCAATCTGAACCGAATAGATCCAGGTTCTGAAACAGGTAAGTCTCTCGCCTCTAGACGCTCCTTTCTGAGTTACATGCAAACCCAGATTCAGCTGCATGCAAGGGTATAAACTAACTTCTTTGCGTTTTCTTTTGGTTAGACTTAGTTGAAGAACTTAAGAAACTCGTTGAAGGTAGAAAGCCATAGTTGGACGAGTCAAAATCACACTCTTAGGACGTTCACTACTGATCCAGGTAAGGGAAGCTTATTTAATTTAATTAATATTGTATGTTGTATGAACGTTCGTCATGGACTGAATGCATGAGATATATGCTGATTGAATATGTATGAATGATCGCTGTTATGAATGAATGAATATGGTATGCGTTGATTGATACGTATGAATTGGAAAAATGGATGATTATTGTAGAGTATGAATTGTTAATATGAATTCTATAAAGTATGTGAATTAATGATGGATATGAAATTATAAGATATGAACCGTATGAGAAATGTTGAGTTAGAATAGATGAAAAATCTGAATATGATATTTCTTACTTTGATAATGTACGCTCATCATCGAACGGTCTTATACCGTTCGGTTTTCTAGTAAATGGCTTAAAATGGAATTCTTTCATTCGGAAAGAACTCTAATCGAGAATGAGCGTCCTCCTGTGAAATGCTATGTTTGAGCGTTCGGTTCAGCCTAGCGGTATACGAATACCTTTATACTTTAAAATTTGTAACGCTCGGTCTTGTACCTAGCGTACGTCATAAGAAGCGCTCGGTCGTATCCCTAGCGTTCGTCCTAATGAGCTCTCGGTCTTATACTAAGCGTTCGTCCTAATTGGTGCTCGGTCATCTACCTAGCGTTTGTCCTAAGTAGTGCTCGGTCTTATACCAAGCGCTCGTATTATTGAATACCGAACTTTGATAAAATAACGTTCGTTCAATTATAATAATATTTTCCCTTCCTCACGTTCGTTCATGTACTGGCAACGGACTTTCGTATGTGAATTACTCCAAATATAGTTTTAAAAAAATTCTTGACTCTTCTCTTTACATTGGACCCATTCTAAGGTTTCATAATGAAAATGTCTTTAAGTACCAGTGTACATCTAAACGAGTTTGTTTATTTAACTGACCGCATAGAAAGTAATGACCGTAACAGATTTCTTAGTTCTTCCAGTCCGTCTTCTTAACGTTCGTCCTCGTTCTTCAGAGGGCTGAACGTTCGTTATTTTATGCCCCTAAAACTAAAGATGAAATTGATGATAAAGTGTAAAATCTTAAAGTGTGAACCTTATTTTGAGTGATTATATGATGATGGATTTTGGACGAGCGTTCCAGGGAGGAACGACTCATATATATTGAATATGAAATTTGGTAAAGTATGACTGTGGGCATGCTAATGCTGGCTGGTCCATCCTGATGTTCCGTGAGTACTCATCCTCACGTAGAGGGGGTAGGTCATGTGTGGGAACGAGAGGAGGTTTTATTCCTTAGGGGTACTTTGGATAGGACTAACCTCGAGTGGCAGCTGTTGAGTGTATCCCAGTTACTACACCACTCGGGTGCAGGGACGCCTGTAGCTACACAGATTCATACAGTCCGGACGGTCTGTCTAGTTATATATTTCTTGTGATGTTATAGGTTAAGTTACATGTTGGGTGAATTGAAATGTTAAATGTATATGTTGATGTATGAATTAAATTACATAAGCTTACCCTTTCGTTTTTCCTTGTGTTGTCTATTGTCTATGTACGTTCGTCCTGTCTTTGCAATGATCATCCGTGTGGATGTGAGCAGAAGACGAGGCCACTTTGGAGGACGTGATTGAAGAAGAAAATCTGGTCGAAGTGGAAGTTAAAGCCGAGCCCTAGAGCTTTCGTCATTTCTAGATGTTAGCTTTTTAGTTTTGACGTTCGGTTATTTGATTTTGTACAACCGTTCGTCCTGAAATTTCAATACTACTGTAATTGCATTCTAGTTCTGTACTTTAAGCCGTTCGGCTTTTGAACCTCGTTATCTTAGTGTAAAGACTGCATTGTTTTATTGTCAAATGTAATTAAATTCTGATTTATGGTTATTACTGTATTTTGGGATGTTACACAAGACATGAAGTTATATATTCAGTAAATGTGAATAAAAAATTAATACATACATATAAATGGTTGAAATTTATTAAAAATGATAAAAACAACGAATTTTGTTAAGAATTATAAATTTGGTTTAATCCTTTTCGACATCCCTTTTTATGTACGAATGTCTCAGATGGGTCCTCGTTTTCTAAAGTGTATCAAAATGGTCCTTAATTTTGAAAATTGATATCAATTGAGTCCTTTCCGTTAAGTTGGCTGGACGGCGTTAAAAAAATTGATGAGTGGATGCTGAGATGACGAACGAACGCTCGTCCACCAGCGAACGAACGCTCGTCCATCAGCGAACGAACGCTCGTCGACCACCGAACGAACGGTCGTCCAGTGTGGAACGAACGGTCGTCCAACAGTAAGAGGTCGACGAGCGTTCGTTCTCTGGTGGACGAGCGGTCGTTCGCTGGTGGACGGGCGTTCGTTCGTTGGTGGACGAGCGTTCGTTCGTCATCTCAACATCCACTCATCAATTTTTTTAACGCCGTACAACCAACTTAACGGAAAGGACTCAATTGATATCAATTTTCAAAATTAAGGACCATTTTGATACACTTTAAAAAACGAGGACCCAATTGAGACATTCGTACATAAATAGGGATGTCGAAAAGGATTAAACCTATAAATTTTTATGATTACGTGTTCTAATGACCTCTCTTAATTTGAACCGAGATTTATTAAAATCTACGAATTTTATCTGATAAAAACTGTTTAAAAAAAAAAGTAATGTCAGCACATGTTTTTTATTCATACCAAACACATATATCATTTTAATTACGGATGACAAAGTAGAATGGATCGGGTTGATCTGCAAGCCTGAAATGAAAAATATTGGGGTGTTGCTCCCTCCACCACCACACCTTTCTCCCTCCACCTCCCATTTACTATTTTGCCCCTAAGTAAATTTTTTTTTAGGTTTATTTTTTAATTTTACCCATTCACAATCTATTCCACTAATAACTTATTCCATTCCTTCGTATATGAGTAAAATATTTTTCTTTTATTTTAACATTATATTTCTTCCTCTCTTTCTTTTGTCGGTGTTAGATACTACAAGTTGTAAAGGTTGATGGTGGTGGAAAGAATTATCAAGCAGTCTCCCTCTCGTGGTGCAGTGTCGCTCTCGTGGTGCAATGTGTGGAGTGGTGCAGTGCGTGTGTTACTTCCTCAAGGTGCGTATTCGAATAAACCTTCAAATAAAACCCTAAAATAAAAAACGTAACCTTTAAACAGAGGTGACATCCTTCAACGGATGTCAAAATCCTTCAACGGATGTCAAATCCTTCAACGGATGTCAACATCCTTCAACGGATGTCAACATCCTTCAACGGATGTCAACATCCGTTCAAGGAAAAAACGGATGTCAACATCCGTTTAAGGAAAAAACGGATCCGTTTTTTCTTTAAACGGATGTTGACATCCATTTTTTCCTTAAACAGATGTTGACATCCGTTTTTTCCTTAAACGGATGTTGACATCCGTTGAAGGATGTCACCTACGTTTTTAATTTTAGGGTTTGTTTTATTAGTTTATTCTTTATTTTAGAAATATTTTAATATTTTAATTTAAATGTTTTGATTTATTATTTTTGAATATATTTTTAATGTATTTTAATAATGTAAGGAAAATGAAGAAGAAAGAAACAGATGAGGAGAAGTGAAACGAAGAAGACAAATGAAGTTGTAGAGTAAAACTGAAGACAAATTGTTAAACGGAATTGAGAGATGGAAAGATTGAGTGCAGGGAGTAAAGTAGGAGAACTAGGTTTGAAATAAATTAAAATAGTATAAGTAAAAAATTTTAATTTGAGGATATAATTGGAATTAAAAAATTGGGGAGGTGGAGGGAGAAAGGTGTGGTGGTGGAGGGAGCAACACCCAAAATATTGAATGGATTGGAATTTTAAATCCATGAGCTTGCTAAAGTTTAGTCTCACGGGCCTTAGATTGGGCCTTAAATTTTTTTTCACTTGCAACCTTTACGAGCAATTTATGGGTTGATGTAAAAGATGTCTAACCAAAGCTTTTGTCCCATAATTGAAATTCAAAAAATATACTTTAAGACCTTAATATTAATATAATAATATATTAGTAATTTAAGATTAGAAATAAAATAACACTTGTTTTTCCATACTTCTAATAACAGATTTAATTTTGAGAGAGAAAAGAATATGAAAAAAAAGTTACGAGATTTTCTAACAAAAGGTTGGTGAGAAGAACAAGAGTGTTACTCTCTTCACCATCATAATGTGCTTCCTACGTCTCCTCAACTTTTCTTATTTTTAAAACTAACCTTATATAAATATTTATTTTTTACTTTTACTTATTTTAATCTAAAACCCTAATCCCATTCTCATTCCCTTTCTCACTGACGCAGTATCCCCCACACCCTCACACTCTCACATAACTTTCCTTTCTCCCTTTCACTGTCTTATTCCTTTCCTCCTCTTTCTTATTTTTTTATTTTCGTTTCCTCCTCTATTGCTTCCATTGTCACTTACTCATGTGAAATGACTAACTCTACTATCATACATGACAACACATATTGACAAAATCCTAGTATAAGTTAAATGTTTGTAGGACAAAGATGAGGTGTCCCTGAAAGTGATATCAGAGTTATTTGTGGTTCTCATTCCATCTCCGCTACAATATTTGGCTCCTCATTGTGGCAAAGGTACTCATGGCACAATGATGAGGATCCCTAGTCCTTTCTTAGTCGTCGAATGTCTTGGGTGAAAGTTGAACCGGATGCTCCAATGAACACACTGGACATGGCACATATAGTCTTGTCCAATATAGCTTCCACCTTAAGAAAACAATGTCCACAAGGCAATTTAGCAGAGAAATTTACAAGGTGCACACTGCACATTGCACATAAGGATACAAACTAAACAAACTAAACAATTAAGAGATGTAGCATGATGAATGGAAAACTGATAAAATTAGAAATAATATTAACCTGATGTTAAAAGCGATAGGAAAAAAGAAGGTAATTAATGACATTGACATATAATGCATTGTATTTAGACTTGAGGATCTCCTTCAATGTGATGCATGTACAACAAAGAGTCCCATTTTTCTGCCGAATTCCAGGGTAGGCGTTTGACAAGTGGAACGTGTCTGTCTCTCACAAGCAATGACTGAAGCAGCCAAATTTCACTCTCTCTTATCCTTCGATGGAGGTAATATTCGTCCATGGTTGTTCATAACCATTTAAGAATAAAACGGATACTAACATTCGTTTCATGAATTATGTTGGTTTAAAATTTTTAATTACAACAAAATAAATATTATATAAAGGCAAGAGAGGAATGTGGAGGTGCAAAGAGTACTCTGTGGTGGTGGAGGGAGTAACACTCGAAGAATAAAAGCCTTGAAGTATTGTGGGCTTTTCTTGGAGTTGAATGAAGCCCCAAATTTATTGGGCCGAATTCTGTAGGTTTACTGAATTTTTTGAACGATCTATGATGTTATAATAGTAGTAGCACAAATTAAAAAAAAAATAAACCTATGGACAAGGACCACCACGAGTCGGGGGTGGAGGTCTTGGTCGTGTTTCTTTATCTTTATTATTTTTATTATTTGAGTTATGTGTTGTAGTACTTTAATTTGTATGAATTTGTTTTAATTTTACTTTTAAATTATTGTGTGTGAATGGAATAATTTAAGAATAAGTTATGTTGAAATACTATTGAACAATGATTTTCTTGTCTTGTCTTATAATTATCCATATAGTTTGTAACATACAATTATTTTGAGATAATCTGGTATGGTTGTGTCTATTTAGTTTTTGTTCAGTGTGTGAGTATGACTAGATTTTTTGATATTTGTGAGTTTGTGTTTTTGGAGTGATAAGGAAAACAATTATTATTATGAATTTCATGATTCTATTTAATATAGTCATACAAATTGATAGATAGGATAAAAATAACCTTTTTTGTGATTTATGTGTTTAAGCTACCTGATCAAATAGTCGTCAATCTTGATACAAATTAATCATTCATTTGTATACCTTTTTTTGACCTAATTGATTCATTCATTTATCTTTAACCATGTAAAAAAAAATTGGTCACACATTCTAATTGAGAAGAAGTAAATGTTGAGTAAAACAAGAATATGAAGTCAAACAAAGTTTAAGGTATGGCCTAAACAAATATGAAACCAAGGAATCATAAATGTGAGTGTTGAATAGTTCTCAAATTTTCTCTCAAATAAAAAAAAAATGAGACTAAGGAATAGATCACTTATGTTGAAAAAAAGGTTGTGTTATCAAAATGATAGGAGAAATTATTTTGTATAATGATAGAGAATATCATAATACTATATTTAGTTATTCTCTTCTTCTATGGGTGTTTTTGAATTCCTGAAAGACCGCATTTATTCTAGCCAAACCTGTGAAAAACCTTTTGATCTATACCAATTGTGTGAATTGTGTAATAAGATAATGTGCAAAAGTTGTTGAAGTGGTTTTATAACATGTTGAATGTAAGTGATAGTTGATAAAAAGTGTGTAGAATGAAACACGGACTGTTTGTGAGCTATTTTGATTCAATAGTTTGGTTAACATTTTTTTATATTTTTTTTAGGATTGAATTAATAAAAATTCCATATCATTCTTTTTTTGAACTACAAGTGGAAATCTCTTCGACGGTTTAGTTAAGGTTGAGAAATCATATGCTCTCTGATCTAATTAGTTAACTTAATTTTTTTTTATAGTTTTATCTTTCATGAATAGATGAAAAAGTTCAAATTTGAGATAGTTTGATAATTGTCATTATCACTGTTTTATCATGCTTATTTTTTATTTTCAAATAATCAAGGTTTTATTATATTTTTATTATATTGAATGTTCTGGAAAATACTTCCATATTCGGAAATAAATTTTGAAACATCAAATCCGGAAAAATATTTAAATAAGGAGGTATAGGGATTTATATTATATTTTTAACAAGGGATAATTTTGGAATTATAAATTTTAAGGGAGTGAAGGAAGAAAAAGGTTGGTGCAGGAAGTAGCAGTCTAATAAGAAAGGGTGTTGCTCCCTCCACCATCACACCTTTCTCCCTCCACCTCCCATTTACTATTTTTCCCCTAAGTAAATTTCTTTTTTGGGTTATTTTTTAATGGTTTAATACCCAATTTTGTCCCCAGTTTGGTTCGGAAATCTCAATTTAGTCCCTCTATATAAAAGTAATTGCAATGGATCCTTACTTGTAATTAAGTGAGTCAAATTAGTCCCTTCCGTTAAATATGGGCAAACGGAGTTAATGGGCTGATGATGTGGCAGTAGTCACTGATTAGGTGTCTGAGATTGTGCTTACGTGGTGTTAGGGCACCTCCAGAGACCCATTCCATTCCTCCACGGCCCCCGTGCATATCCTCGTCTACCTCCTCGGCCACCTCCACGGCCACCATAAGAGGTTTCATTTTTTTCCTCCCTCACACCCTGAGTGGGAGGAACTGGCTTGGAAGGCAACTGAGCCAGCTTGCTCTGCTGAGCCACCGCACCCGCGTGGGGTCCAACCTTGCCCTGCTCTTTCTTCGGCGCCGCGGCGGCCTTGAACTGCTCGGCCGCGATCAACTGCGACGGGTCCTCCGCGTCGTTGCCCAATAAAACAAAGGGGTTGGCAGTGGCCATTTTGAAAATCAGCCCCTCTCAGGAAAATCCCACAAAGCTTACTTCTTTTGATAGCACAAAAAAGGTTCATGGTTGATTTGAAACAGAAGATGAAGATGAAATGGGAGAACGAAGAGTGAAGTATGGGTTTTTGTTTTGGTTTCTGAGTTTCTGAGTTTGGTTGACTGAACCTAGACAGATCTGCTTCCCACCGAAAGTGTAGTAGCCGTGGGTGAGGTGGCCGCCGGAGGGGAGATCCAAACCCATGATGCGGTCGTGGGGCTGGAGCAGTGCAGTGTAGGCGACGAAGTTGGCCGGAGAACCAGAGTGGGGTTGGACGTTGATGCCCCACCAGGAGGGATCGAGATGGAAGGCCTCGAGGACGCGGGAACGGCACAGGTTCTCAATCTGATCTGCAACTTTGATTGGTGGCTATGGAGGTGCTCTGTGAGTTTGGGGTTTGGGTGAACGGAGGTGATGAAGTATTTGTATGTGGAGTGATGAATGAGTTTGGAATTTGTGGAGGTGGGGGAGACAAACGGACGGAGAAGGGAGAGAACTTCCCGCGTGCGACGAGCGACGGAGAGATTTCGCCTCGACTGGCGACGGCTCCGGTGGCTCGACTGGCCGGTTTGGCGGAGGGCTTTTCGCGGTAGACAGAAGGAGAGTGTGTCGACCTCGCGCGCGAAGAAGAGAAGGCAGCGGAAGAGGCGCGGTGGCCGGTTTGGCAGAGGGCTGGATCTGGATCTGTTCCCCAATTAAAAAATCATTTAATTTATTTCCTAATTAACCAACACGTAAGCATATTTTTTTGACACGTAATCAATAAGTAGTGCCACGTCATTAACCCATTAACTCCGTTTAGTTATACTTAACGGAAGGGACTATTTTGACTCAAAAATTTAAAAGTAAGAACCAATTTCAAACATTTTTTTAAAGAGGGACTAAATTGAGATTTGCAAACCAAACTAGGGACAAAATTGGGTATTAAACCTTTTTTAATTTTACCCATTCATAACCTATTCCACTAATAACTTATTCCAGTCCTTCGTATATGAGTAAAATATTTTTCTTTTATTTCAACATCCTTCAACGGATGTCAACATCCTTCAACGGATGTCAACATCCTTCAACGGATGTCAACATCCTTCAACGGATGTCACCTACGTTTTTAATTTTAGGGTTTGTTTTATTAGTTTATTCTTTATTTTAGAAATATTTTAATAATTTAATTTAAATGTTTTGATTTATTATTTTTGAATATATTTTTAATGTATTTTAATAATGTAAGGAAAATGAAGAAGAAAGAAACCGATGAGGAGAAGTGAAACGAAGAAGACAAATGGAGTTGTAGAGTAAAACTGAAGATAAATTGTTAAACGGAATTGAGAGATGGAAAGATTGAGTGCAGGGAGTAAAGTAGGAGAACTAGGTTTGAAATAAATTAAAATAGTATAAGTAAAAAATTTTAATTTGAAGATATAATTAGAATTAAAAAAAATTAGAGAGGTGGAGGGAGAAAGGTGTGGTGGTGAAGGGAGCAACACCCCTAACTTCTCGAAGTAACAAACAAAGGAGTTGTAGTTTTTCTTACGGACCAAAGACAAGCCCATGGGTTAAGGGTCCGATCGTGAGTAACTGCCATCTCTTAGGAACGAACGAACCCAAGAAAAAACCGCCATATAGGGTTTTAAACTAAACCCTGCAACTGTTAATCCTTGGACCAATTTCTCAGTCTTGCGCTTCGATGGAGAATCCAAAGAAGAAGAAGAAAACCAGTCAAAATCCTGAGGCAAAGTTCCAATTTGAGCTCAACTCATGTTCCAAGGCTAAGGACCTGCGAGGCGCCATATCCCTCTATGACGACGCCGTTTTGAACAATACGCGCCTCAACCAACGCCACTTCAATGCCCTCCTCTACCTCTGCTCCAACTTCGTCGCCGACGACTTGCTCAAAACCACCGCACTCGATTACGGTTTCCGCGCCTTCCGCCACATGTGCTCTCTCGGCGTCGTTCCCAATGAGGCCTCCGTCACTGCCGTTGCGTGCCTCGCTGCGGCCAAGGGTGACGCCGATTATGCCTTCGAGTTGGTGAAGGGCACGGGCAAGTACAACAATGCTACCCCGAGGCTGCGAACCTACGACCCTGCGTTGTTCTGTTTCTGTGAAATGCTAGACGCGGATAAGGCCTACGAGGCGGAGGAGCACATGAAGAAATTCTTAAAGTTCGATGATGAGCGTTCGGTATTAATATGATATTCCTAGGTTTGAAATCTTAAACGATCGGTTTTGATGTATCTGTGATAATAAGCGTTCGGTTTTGATTCAATAGTGGTTGTAGGCGTCTGTCCTTAAATTGATATTTACAGTGATCTTTAGGGTTCGGTCTTGTTTCTCTATTGGCAATTGAGCGTTCGGTTTTGATGAGGTATTCTCGCTTGTGAGCGTTCGGTCTTAATTTGGATTGTTAAGTTTGGATTATACGCGTTCGTTCTTGAATAATTGTGATTGTGAGCGTTCAGCCGTAATTCGATATTCTAAGTTTGAAATCTTAAACGATCGGCCTTGGTGTATTAGTGAGTATGAGCGTTCGTTCTTTTGCGGGTAGCAATGTTGAGCATTTGGTCTTCATTTGATAGTCTTAAGTTTGGATCTTGAGCGTTCGATCTTGATATCTGTTAGTAATCATTAGCGTTCAACCTGGATCGCCTATTCTGAGGTTTAGTTGGTAAGCGTTCGATCTGGGTGTATCAGTGATAGTTAGCGTTCGATCTTGACCAGGTATTCTCAGGCTTCGATCGTAAGCGTTCGGTATTAATGATAGATAACGTTCGGTTTTGCTGATGTTTATTCCCGGTTAGTGATCGTTCGTAGCGAACGTTCGATTTCGATGATGTTTGTCTTCAGATAGTAATCACCATAGGCAGCGTTCGTATTTGATGATGATTGATCTTTGAACGTTCATCCAGACATTGTCCGATTTTAGTTAGGTGTTCGGTTATAACGTTCGGTCGAGTAGTGTTTAATCCAGTGGGGCGTTCGGTTTTGGTGTTCGGCCGAATAATGTTCAATTTAATATGTGCTCGGTTTTAGCGTTCGGCCTAATTGTGTTGGATCTTATAGCGTGCGTCCAAATAGAGTAGTGTTCGGCAAGATAGCGTTCGGCAGATGGCGTTCAATATTCGGTTTTGAGCGTTCGACCTGATAGTGTATGATCTGATGACGTCCGTTCAAATAGTGTTCGGCCTGGTGTTTGGAAAATGGCGTTGGTCCAGTAGCGTTCGTTCCATGGTGTTCGGTGAATAATGCTCGCTCAAATAGTATTCTACAAATAATGTTGTTTAAGTTTAGGTTTAATCCTTTTCGACATCCCTATTTATGTACGAATGTCTCAGATGGGTCCTCGTTTTTTAAAGTGTATCAAAATGGTCCTTAATTTTGAAAATTGATATCAATTGAGTCCTTTCCGTTAAGTTGGCTGGACGGTGTTAAAAAAATTGATGAGTGGATGCTGAGATGACGAACGAACGCTCGTCCACCAGCGAACGAACGCTCGTCCACCAGCGAACGAACGCTCGTCCACCAGCGAACGAGCGCTCGTCCCCTAGAGAACGAACGCTCGTCGACCTCTTACTGCTGGACGACCGTTCGTTCCACACTGGACGACCGTTCGTTCGGTGGTCGACGAGCGTTCGTTCGCTGATGGACGAGCGTTCGTTCGCTGGTGGACGAGCGTTCGTTCGTCATCTCAGCATCCACTCATCAATTTTTTTAACGCCGTCCAGCCAACTTAACGGAAAGGACTCAATTGATATCAATTTTCAAAATTAAGGACCATTTGATACAGTTTAGAAAACGAGGACCCATCTGAGACATTCGTACATAAATAGGGATGTCGAAAAGGATTAAACCTAAAGTTTATTTTCTCTTGAATTGAATTATGTGTACAAATGTTTGGAATATATGCTGTTATGTGAGGTATGTGAAAATATGAGAATGTATGAAATATGATAAATTACTGTGATGATACGATTGTAAATGTAAATTATGAATTTGAGTATGATTTGGACATCTCGGGGAGAGATGGACGAAAGTGATATGTGAAGTGTTGTGGTCGTTCTGTATAACTGTAGTGAACATAGGATCGGTCTGTCTATCCCTACACTCAAAGCATTGTTCATGCTCACATAGAGAAGGACAGTGTCAGTGGTGAGAGTAGAGGGAGGTCCTCGTCTATAGTCTTTGAATGTAGACATAGACAGATTGGGGGATTTACCTTGCTAGTGTTGGAGATAACCAGCAGAACTATGCAAGTGCAAAGACAACTGTTAGTTCGACAAGTTATACAAATCTGGACGAGTCGTGTGTTGTGGTTTTACCTTGCATAGTGTTGGGGAGTGCCAGCAGAACTATGCAAGCATAAAGATGCGTGAGTTGTGGATTCAATGAGCATGTTTTAGTTGTTCCTTTATATGTATCTATGTATGATGACACGAATTAACTGTATTATATGTATAACATGTTTTTATATCTAGCTCACCCTTGCATTGTTTGTGTTGTGTACTGTTTGGATATGTTTCGTTGGTGATGATCATCCACTTGGATGGGAGCAGACGTTGTCGAGGAGATTCCTTTGGAGCAAGAGCTGGAGGATACTGAGGTTGCGGTGTAGTCTTCTTAGGAATTTCCCATATGAACACTTGTAGTGTTCGAATCTTTAAACTGTTCAAGTTTAATTTTCAATTTCTTTTATTTCTCGTAATTTTACATTTAATTACATGTCATACTCTGATTGTTCTCTTTATTGGTATGTTGACGTCCATATTATGTAATATTGGTTATTATATAATCGGGATGTTACAGTCTGTCTAATTATACAAGGGATTGACATCACTTTCTACCATGATCTTAAAGAGATGAGTTAATGAGTCTTTTATCTTTATAAAGTGTTTTCTTTTCTCATTTCTATCTAACATGGGATTTAAACTTAAATTTTGATTCAAAATATAAGAAAAGGAAGCAGAGAGAAGTGTCGTCTGTGAAACCAATCAACATCTTGTCCCTGAACGCATCACACGACATAACAAGAACAAAGTTGACGATGGAGAAGGATAAACTACTAAGACTTTAATGGGAGATGGAAAACGACAAAGAAGTTGTCTTCCCTAGAGAAGAAGATGGAGCAGGAAAGCCCAAATGCGATGACATTGGTGATGACAATTGTGGTGCCTGTGACGGTCTGGACGATGGAGGCTTATGTCAGATGTGGAGGAGCTCTTTGATAATGCTAATTTTTACCATTATCTAAGCATCAATTTAATAGCAAAATCAACTTCTTTCTAACTTATAACTTGTTAAATCCTCTTCTTTTGTCTTGTTTTCTAAATAATTGTGCTTTTGGCTACTTTGATGTACTTTCATCGATAATCCCTTATTTTGTAGCTAATAATGAGATTGGAAGAGTCTCCAACAATGTATAGAGCTGAACCAACCACAAGAAGTAAGCACGCAGAAACGCTCGTCGCCCAACGAGCGGACGCTCGTAGACCAGCGAACGAACGCTCGTCCAGTGTGGACGCACGAGAGGACGCTCGTCCAGCGAGAAGAGGACTCTCGCCCTATGGACGCACGAGAGGACGCTCGCCCAGCGAGAAGAGGACGCTCGCCCAGTGTGGACGCACAGTGGACGCTCGCTCAGAGAGAAGTGGACGCTCGTCCAGTGTGGACGCACGAGAGAACGCTCGCTCAGCGAGAAGAGGACGCTCGTCCGAGGACGCTCAGTGGACGCTCGGCCAGCGAGAAGTGGAAACTCGTCCAGAGAGGAGGCTCAGTGGCTGCTCGCCCATAGAGAGGAGGCTGCTCGCCCAGATAGGTTCGCGCCCGGGCGTGACAGAGAAGGCGCCGGGCGCGACTTTTCTAGTGTGGTTCGCGCCCGGGCGCGCCTGAGAGGGCGCCGGGCGCGACTTTTGCTGATGTGTCACATTGAGCTTATTTAACCCTAAAACGCGAAGGGGTTTTGGTCTTTGGTTCTTTAGAGGCGCGATTTCACGTCTGGAGCTCATGGAGGGCGCGAGGAGCTTGTGGGAACATCTCCTCCTCTTCCTTTGGGTCTCCTTATTTTTCCATCTTCCATGTTTGTAAGCTTTAGGGTTCTCCATGGAAATGGAGAACCAAACCCATCTTGTTGGGGATAGTTGTAGCCTCTGAATTCTTGTGTATTTGTTGAATGATTTGATTATATATATGCCTTTTCTATCAATTGCTAGTATTCTTGTTTCCGATCTTAAAGCTTGCATGTAATGGGGACGTTCATGACTTGATTTTGGGGTTTCATGGATTATGGGGACGTAAGATGGAACCTAGAACTGAAACAAGAGTCCTTGTGGTTCATTAATTCTAGGGATGGAAGATGATTCACATGTGGTCTTAATCCTAGTTCTTAATGTGGGTTTGCTTGTTAGATTGTCCAAGGGATTGGAGTTTGATAAGGAAAACCTAGGATCTCTCACCTAAGGGATTAGGGCTAGAGTGTTTTAGTGGATTGACTTTAGTAAATTGATAGAAAGGAGATGAAATTGGTTATACACAAGAGTGCATTGGTGAAAACTAACCTTAACATTGTCATTTCATACCATTTCTAGTCTTTTCCATTTCCAAGTGCCTTCAATACCAAAGTCCAACCTGGTAATTACTTATGAATTTATCTTTTTCCACATATTCTTAAATATTGAGTTGTTCTTGAGTCTAGATGAGTTGTTAATCGCACAATTCTCTAGTATTACGAGTCTCTTGGAAAAACGATACCTGGTCTTACCACGGTTTATTACTTGAACGATTCGATACGCTTGCCGAAATCTCTTAACACTCTTATGCATTGAGAAAAGGATGAAGAAAGAGACGTTACATCAATGGTGACGGTCGCCAATGGTGACGGTCGCCAATGGTGGTCTACGTTCATGGCAGTTTCTTTGTCCAATCGTGGAAGATGTGACCATAAATGGGAAATGTGGTGTTAGTATTGGACACTAGAGAGGAGACAAGGAGAATTGTTGTTTCTTAATGTTTTCTTTTGAAAAACAGTTAAGAAGTGAGTTGATCCAATTTTTCCATGCTCCCAATTTTAATTTTCACACTCCCACGAATTCATTGTGCTGGATTTTATAAAAAAAATAATTTTAGTTAAAAAATTAAACACATGACAGCTTCGTGTCATTATATTGTTTACCACATGAGCAAAATTTTATCATCATTCAAAATTAAGAACTACAATAATTGTTTTTTAAAAATACAAATAAAAATAATTTAAAATTTCGCTCAAAACGATTTCTAACTTCTGGGTGTTGCTCCCTCCACCACCACACATTTCTCCCTCCACCTCCCATTTACTATTTTGCCCCTAAGGAAAATTTTTTTTTAGGGTTATTTTTTAATTTTACCCATTCACAACATATTCCACTAATAACTTATTCCAGTCCTTCGTATATGAGTAAAATATTTTTCTTTTATTTTAACATTATATTTCTTTCTCTCTTTCTTGTGTCGGTGTGAGATACTACAAGTTGTAAAGGTTGATGGTGGTGGAAAGAATTATCAAGCAGTCTCCCTCTCGTGGTGCAGTGTCGCTCTCGTGGTGCAATGTGTAACATCCCTTATAGGATATAATAATAATAATAATAATCTTGAAGCATGAATCTTATGAAAGTGGTTTTTTTTTTAAAACAATCCATCACATAAACAACCATACACACATCACAAGTTCATACATTACAACAAACCAAATCTTAATTGTTTCCTTAAAATAACAAAATCAAACGAACATAAATAAGAAAACATTATAAAAATCCCAACAAGTTTTATTTCCCGTCTCTCTCGAAGAGCTATTCCAATCCAGCTTTATCTGCAATACCATCTACTCCCGTACAAGTACGATCATCGCAGGTGGAAACCACAACCACAACATGCAAGGGTGAGTAACGAGAAATATCATATCATAAACCCATTACATATAAACTATAACAATTTCCATGACTTAATATAAATCGACAAACATGACATTGCAGACTAGTCTTTCATAAACTAATGTTGTTTCCTTGTAATTCGTCGTCATAACCTGTTCTCAATAACAGGCGACTCGAGTCGTTTTCCATCGCGACTTCAGACCTACCCGACTTCTCAAGGACTAACGAGTAAAAACATCGATATTACACATAACGATGCATTATACTCAACACGAGCCGAAGTCATTGGGCGAGACATTCACCTCCTTGCGCAGAAGAAGGTGACACTCGAATCTCAGTCTCACGCGAGACTCGCATTTATTATAATATTGAAATGCTCATAAGACTGACGAAACTACAAGTAAATAACATAGTCTATGTGCAAGACATCAAACAAAATAAACGTGCTCAATCACGAATTCATACATACTCTCAATAACATGTATAAGTAAACCAACAATAGACCAAGAAAATAACCAACAATTCTCAATAATTGTTTTAAAATACTACCAAAGAAAATTACGGATTCATACATATTCGCCGAAAGCTATTTGGACGGACGCTATAATGATCAAGCATAATCAGGCTGAACGCTACACACCGAGCACCATAATAGATTGAGCACTATTTGGCCGAACACTATTTGAACGGACGCTAAGATTGAGCACTTCGACTTAACTGTTTGTACGAACGTTCAAAGATCAAGCATCATCAAAGACCGAACGCTGCCTATGGCGAGTACTATCTGAAGACAAACATCATCGAGACCGAACGTTCGCTATAAACGATCACTAACTTAGAATCAACATCATCAAGATCGAACGTTCGCTAACACATATTATGACCGAACGCTTACAATCTAAACCTCAGAATATTGATCCAGGTCGAACGCTATCAATCACTAATCACATAATAATACCGAACGCTTAAGATCCAAACTTAAGACTATCAAATTAAGACCGAACGCTCAAGATTGCTATCCGAGGATACCAAGTTAAGAACGAACGATTATGCTCACTAATACACCAAGGCCGAACGTTTAAGATTTAAACTTAGAATATCAAATTAAGGTCGAACGCTCACAATCACTAATACCCAAGACCGAACGCTTATGATCCAAATCTAAGAATCCAAATTAAGGACGAACGACTACAATCACTAATACATCAAAACCGAACGCTCGAGATTCACACCTAAGAACCCAATTTAAGATCGAACGCTCAAAATCAACAATTCACAAAATCAAATTCAATATTTAAACCTAAGAATTTAAATTAAGACCGAACGCTAAAATCCACAATTCACCAAAATCGAACGTTCATGATTTAAGGGAAATGATACTTCGACAACCAATTTTGACAACATTTTGACACGGGCCACGTGTCAAAATGCCATTGGTTCAGGTGGAAAATGATTTCAGAATTTTATATGACGTGGAAATGCAGTCAAGTGGCAGAGAGGTTTGAAATTGGAGGGTTTCATTTTCAGTTTTGGCAATTTGAATTTGGGGCATTAGGAGAGAGAGAAGAGAAGGTTGAGAGAGAGCGGGAACCCTAGAGCGAGAGTGTCGTCGGAGTCCGTCTTCCTCGGACCAGTTCCTCCGACCACCCACGAGTTCCGCCGGAGTCCGTCTTCCTCGGACCATCCAGGTGTGCCGCCGGAGTCCGTCATCGTCCGACCAGGCACGAGTTCCGCCGGAGTCCGTGTTGGGGCATTGGGAGAGAGAGAAGAGAAGGTTGAGAGAGAGCGGGTACCCTAGAGCGAGAGTGTCGTCGGAGTCCGTCTTCCTCCGACCAGTTCCTCCGACCACCCACGAGTTCCGCCGGAGTCCGTCTTCGTCCGACCTATAGCGTTCCCACTGAGGGTCGCCGCAGCTCCGTCTTCGTCTTCCGTTCGACCCAGCCACGACTGCCGTCGGAGCTCGTCTTCTTCGACGTATACCGTTCCGATTGAGGGTCGCCGCAGCTCCGTCTTCGTCTTCCGTTCGACCCAGCCAACCAAGCGCGTGTTTTCAGCGTCCGTTCCTCCCACCCTCTTCGTTCGACCTATAGCGTTCCCATTGAGGGTCGCCGCACCTCATTCCGTTCGACCCAGCCAACCAAGCGCCCGTTTTCAGCGTCCGTTCCTCCCACCCGCTTCGTTCGACCTATACCGTTCCCATTGACGGTCGTCGCACCTCCTTCCGTTCGACCCAGCCAACCAAGCGCCCGTTTTCAGCGTCCGTTCCTCCCACCCTCTTCGTTCCCTGTGTCGGACCCACTGACAATCGTGTTCATTAAAGGTTGGTTTATTTGTATTGAGTGGAATGAATTGTTTGTAAGATGTTCTTCTTCTTAAGTTGAGTAGGGAAAGAATAAGAGGGAGCATTTATTCATAGCAGGTGGGTCTGGTATCGGATTCTGCTCTGTTATGTGATGAAGGGATTAATATTGAAACAGTAGATGAAATATATACCAGACAGAGAAGACTCGATAACTATACTATACCAATTATCCATCGAGAGAAGTAAAGGTGCCATACCTGACAGGAGAGCTTCTGCAGATCTTCCCTAGCACGGTGATGCGGAAGGATGGAAGGATAAAAGATATGCACACAATGAAAAATGAATTACAGAGAAGGAGAGAGTAAAGTGCAAGAGAACTATCCAGAGAAATGAAAACTGTTATTAATGTGATGTGTCTTCAGTTAGTACAAAAGAAAGAAATAAAAAGAGAAAAAGGAAAACGAGATGGGCCGTGAGCCAGAAGGCCCATCCAACAGTATACATTATCATCCCCCCTCAAGCTGGGAGTAGATGTTTGTCATGCCCAGCTTGGTGTGAAGATACTTGAAAACGGCAGGGGCAAGAGGTTTAGTGAAGAGGTCGGCAGCTTGTTCAGTGGTTGATATTGGGAGCAGCTTGAGGAGGCCAGTGTTGAGTTTGTCCCGAACAATGTGACAGTCGATTTCAATATGTTTGGTACGTTCATGGAAGACTTGATTAGAAGCAATCTGGATAGCTGAGCGATTGTCACAATAGACTATGGCAGGTTGAGTGGTGACAATGCGAAGATCATGGAGAATATAGGTCAACCATTGTAGTTCACAAGTGACAGCAGCTAAAGCCCGGTATTCAGCTTCGGAAGAGCTTCTGGAAACAGTTTGCTGCTTTTTTGATTTCCATGAAATGATAGAATTGCCATAATAAATGGAGTAACCAGTGACAGATTTTCTGGATTCGGGACATGTGGCCCAGTCTGAATCACTGTAGGCTTTAAGCTGAGAGTTGTTGTTGCTTTGGAGGAATATGCCATGGCCAGGGCTTCCTTTGAGGTATCGGAGGATGCGGTGAGCAGCTTGTTGATGTAAGGTGGTAGGAGAGGAAACAAATTGGCTAAGGTTATTGACAGAGAAGGTGATGTCGGGTCTAGTAGTGGTGAGGTAGATGAGGCGACCAATCAGTCGTCGGTAGGAGGAGGCATCTGCATCATTAAGGAGATCGCCTTGACTAGTAAGACGTGAAGAATGGGCCATAGGAGTAGGCATAGGGGCACAGTTGATCATTCCAGCTTCTGTGAGAAGATCGAGAGTGTACTTGCGTTGACAAAGGTGGATTCCAGAATTGTTTCTAGCGACTTCTATCCCGAGAAAATAGGTGAGATCACCCAAGTTTTTGATGTGAAAAAGGCTATCTAGAGAAGCAGCGATTTGTTGTATCTCGGTGGCGTTGTTTCCCGCAAGGACAATGTCGTCAACATAGATAAGAATGGCAGTGGTGTAGCAAGTATCATGTTTCAAGAAAAGGGAATGATCAGCAGTAGATCTAGTGTATTGGTTAGATAGAAGAAAAGTGGAAAGTTTATCATACCATTGTCGTCCAGCTTGTTTGAGCCCATATAGAGAGCGTTGAAGTTTACATACCTGATTGGGGTTGTGATGGTTGAATCCAGGAGGAATTTGCATATAAACTTCTTCTTGTAGGTCACCATGAAGAAAAGCGTTGTTGACATCAAGTTGTTTTAGAATCCAGTGATGCGAGGCAGCAATGGCGAGAAGAAGACGTAAGGTAGTTAATTTTGCAACAGGAGCAAAGGTTTCGAGGTAGTCTAAGCCTTCAAGTTGGGTGTATCCCTTAGCAACAAGGCGGGCTTTAAAACGATCAATAGATCCATCAGACTTATGTTTGACTTTGTATATCCAACGGCATCCTATAGCAGTTTTGCCAGGGGGAAGGTCAGTGATGATCCAGGTGTTGTTGCTGGTTAAGGCGTGGAGTTCATCTTGCATAGCTTGCGTCCACTGTAGTATTTTAGATGCTTCCTTGTAGGTGCGAGGTTCAGTGGTAGACGAAATAGAGAGGATGGTGTGCCTGAAATCAGAAGATAACCTGTCATAAGAAAGAAAATTAGTAATAGGGTATTTACTAATGTGATTTGCGTGAAAGTCGGAAAGATATGCAGGAGGGCGTTTGGGTCTAGTAGAACGCCTAACAGTGACAATATGCTCATCGATATTGGAGTCACTATCAATGTGAGTCCCGGTTAAAGGAGTATTAGCAGTGTTGGGAAGACGAGTGGTGTCGTTGGTGCTGGTGACAATATCACTAGCAACGTTAGTTTCAGTAACAACAGGCACATAAGCATTATGATCAGGAAAAGTAATATCATCATAATTATGACTATAATTGTGAGGAATAGGCAAAGAAAGAGAGTTAGAACCAGATTTATTGACAGAAGTATAAGGAAAACAGTTTTCATGGAACAATACATTGCGGGACATATCAATCTTATGGTTTTGTAAGTTAAGAAACCGATAACCTTTGGTGTGTTGTGGGAAGCCGAGGAAAATGCCAGGGACAGCCCTTGCATCAAATTTCTTCCTGTGAGCAGTTAAAGTGCTAATGTAGCATAAACAACCAAAAACACGCAGAATAGAAATATCATAGAGATTTCCAAATAATTTTTCATGTGGAGTAGCATCATCAAGTAAGGGAGTAGCCATGCAATTAATCAATAAGGTAGCATGTTCAGCAGCAAAACACCAAAAAATAGTGGGCAAATTAGCTTGAAACAAGAGAGAGCGAGTAACATTTAATAAATGTTGGTGTTTACGTTCAACTATGCCATTTTGTTGAGGGGTTTCATTACAAGTTGTTTGATGGTTGATACCTTTAATGGAGAAAAATTCGTGCATAGCAAACTCAATACCATTATCGGTACGTATGGTTTTGATAGTAGTAGAAAACTGGTTTTCTATGTTTGTAATGAAATCAATGATTATTTTCCTAACAGCAGATTTATCAGTCATAGGTATTAACCAGGTGTAACGAGAAAAGTCATCAACAATAGTGAGAAAGTACTTGAAACCACGCATAGAAAGAATGCTGCAGGGACCCCATATATCAATGTGAATGAGATCAAAGATTTTTAAACTTTTAGAAGTACTGTTAGGAAAAGGTAACTTTCTTTGTTTAGCACGATGACAGACATCACATATGTATGTAGAATTGTGAACAATGAATGGATATTTAAGTTTCAAAGAATTCAGTCTAATATCTGAAGGATGTCCTAGTCTAAGATGCCATAGACCAGTTGTATTTACAACAGTATTTGCAATCTGAGTAGCAGAGGAAAGTATATTGAGAGAACAGTCTAAAATGTACAAGCCACCGATGAGTTTAGCTATAAAAGTCTTCTTTCTGGTTTGGGTGTCCTGTATGGTACAGCCATGAGAGGAAAAGGTTAATTCATAATTGTTAAAAGAAACCAACTGAGATATAGAGACGAGATTAAAAGAAAATTGTGGAACATAAAGGACATTCTGAAGGTGAATATTGTTGTTAAGAACAACGGTTCCAGAATACTCAGAACAGACAATTTCACCATTAGGTAAAACAATCGAAATTGGTGTGATTCTTTTATATGATGAAAAATTTTGAAGAGAAATACTGATGTGGTCTGTTGCTCCAGAGTCAAGAATCCAATTGAGCTTAGTATGTTTAGGAGTAAAAGTAGGATTGATATTACCTAGAAAAGATTGGTTGACCGAGGCAGAGCCAATGTGATGAATTTGAGCAGTAGAAGCATCATTTAAATTGTGGTTTTTGAAGAGCTCTGCCAGGATTTGAAATTGTTGAGATGTGAGGCGTATGTCATCAGCAGTGCCAAGATTATTACTTTTGACATTCGCACTGTCTTCTTGAGCAGACGTATGGTGAATCTGGACTTGCTTGTTATGAAGCTTATGTCCTGGGGGATAGCCGTGCTTCTTATAGCAAACCTCAATAGTATGGCCACTTCTGTTGCAATGAGTGCAATGCTTTCTGCCATTCGGTGCGCTTTTGAATCCTCTGTCTTGATTTGGGAACCCATTCTTGCGATAGCAGACAGCTTCAATATGCCCATGCTTTCCACAATAGTTACAGACGATGGAAGAGGTGGAAGCGGCGCAAGCGGTGGCAGTTTCCTGAGTCTTGACAGCAGCAATTAAATTTCCACTAGATAATTGTCTTTCTTGTTGTGCCACCAAAGAAAACACTTTAGTGATGTCAGGAATAGGATCCAGAAGAAGCACGTGTGAGGTGACATTGCCGAATTGATCATTCAGACCACGTAAAAATTGCATAACCTTGTCTTCTTGCCTCCTTTGTTTCACAACAGTTAAGACTTGACAATCGCATTTGGGTTCACATGTGCAAAGGGGTTCAGGTCGGAAATTCTCAATCTCATCCCAAAGAACGCGAAGTTTAGTGAAATATTCTGAAACAGTAAGATCACCTTGATGAAGGGTAGCAATCTCAAGTTGAAGGCTAGAGATCCGAGAGAGACTTCCTTGGGAAAATCTATTCTTAAGATCGTTCCAGATCTCTGCGGCTTTATTCATCCAAATAATGCTTTGTCTGATGGAGACGGAAACCGAATGAACGATCCAAGACACGACCATATTATTTCCGCGAATCCAAGCGGCATACTCCGGCTTGTCTTCGTTAGGTGGGCGAACATTACCAAGAACGAACTCGATCTTGTTCTTGGCACTAAGTGCCGTTAACATGGAGCGACTCCAAGAATGGTAATTGTTATCATCAAGAACCGGTGAAACAAGAGCTGTCGCTGGGTTTTCGCCGGGATGGAGATACAGGTAACTGCTGATGAAGCTGTCTTCCGCCATGACTGAAGGAAGAAAAGAAGAGGTACAAGAAAGGGGAACAGAGTAACGCAGCAGAGCTCTTCAAAAGAAGAGCTCTGATACCATATTGAAACAGTAGATGAAATATATACCAGACAGAGAAGACTCGATAACTATACTATACCAATTATCCATCGAGAGAAGTAAAGGTGCCATACCTGACAGGAGAGCTTCTGCAGATCTTCCCTAGCACGGTGATGCGGAAGGATGGAAGGATAAAAGATATGCACACAATGAAAAATGAATTACAGAGAAGGAGAGAGTAAAGTGCAAGAGAACTATCCAGAGAAATGAAAACTGTTATTAATGTGATGTGTCTTCAGTTAGTACAAAAGAAAGAAATAAAAAGAGAAAAAGGAAAACGAGATGGGCCGTGAGCCAGAAGGCCCATCCAACAGTATACATTATCAATTAACGTTCAATTTTTCAACGGATACTTTTCTGCCCCCACAACACTAGCTGTCTCTCTTCAACTTCACTTTGTTTTTTCCGTTAACTTTAAGTTAGCTTTCACTCCAACTCGCATCTAAAACCTTTTATTATTACTACTACTACTATTATTATTTTTATTACTATTGTTTATTAGACATTTTTAATTATTTTTATAAAGAAATTATTAAAGTTAAAACAAAAACAAATAGGTCATTCAGTGAAGATGCTATTGTATAGAGTGGGTCGTCTTGTTTAATTTTCTTCGTTATTTTAAGAGTTTTAATATATATATATATATATATACACTTCCTTTATTGTTTTATACAACTAAACATTTAGCCGTTTACCTTAACTTTTTTTATGATGTTTTTCCCACAAAACACGTGAAAATGTATTTATTCTTACTTTCTCTCTTCTCTCCCGGTTTCTGATCCTTTTTTCTTTCTTATTTCCTAACATTTCTGTCGTAACATTGATGAATAAGTATTTTTAGAGGTGTCAAATGAGCCCCTTTAATAAGATTTGGCCCTAACCCATGTGGGTTGGGGCCAAAAAAGCCCACAGGGCCAAAAAAAACTCTTTATTAAAAAAGCCCACAGGGCTAAAAGCCCCTAAAGCCCTATAGGCCAGGGCCAGCCCATGGGCTTTCCTTTTTACAAAATTTAACGTCCAGAAACATAATATTATCATACAAGTAATCACAAATCATGTGTATTTTTTATCCAGCTTTCATTTTATCTTTGTTAGTAATAACTTATAACTATAATTGATTCATGTGTAATTATATTTTTTTACCAATAAAATTAATTTTCTACTTCATAACTGTTTCTATATTAATTAGTTTAATAATAATGCTTTTATACAATTATTCCTTAATTTCCAAATTTTGTTTTGATAATTTTTTCATCTTAATTTTGGTTTGTAAATTTGACGGTTCAGAGATATCCACATAAAATAGGTTTAAAAGTTAAAAAATTTAATTTAATTTGTAAAATTTTGATGGACTAACGAATTTATTTATAGATGGTAATCTATTTTGTCACTAGTTTAAATCAATATCATTCGATTAAGATTTGTGATCAAAATTACATTATTTTTAATTGGTGTGAACATGTTAAAATTTTGACTTAATAACTTTTTAACTTTTTTAATTTTCCAAATTTAATAAAATTAATATTTATTATTTACAAAGCTATATAATTCTTTTAAAAAAAAATTTATGAAACGTATAATTTAGTCATTTACATCAATTTATATATTTTTATGTCTTTTTCATATATTTTATATTATATTAATTTGTCTTTTTTATTAGTTTCTTGTTAAGAGACATTGATGTAATTTATTTATTATTATAATTATTATAATTTTTATTTATTTTATATGTTAATAATTAAATACAATAATAATTTTAATTTTAGTATTATAAATTATAACATTATATTTATTTAAAAATATTGTATCTATTATTTAATTATTTTTTATTACAATCGACTCAATTATGATAAATAATTCAATAAAAAAGATAAGTATGATTTTAAAATATTAATTTAATCTAAAAGGTTAGAAAAAAAGAATCTGATTTTATAACCACTAGGATTACATCTAGATCTTGTATACTAACATATATGATATTTATAAGAATTTTGTCTAACAAGGATTTTCACTAAAAAGTTAGTTCTTTTATTACGTGAAATTAATTTTAAACTTTACAAAGTTTTGTGGTTTAATTTTTTAATGTATATATATCTATACAAAACATTCAACAAAAGAATTTTATATGTTAAACTATAAAAAATAAAAATTTTACACCGATATTAAAAATTCATCCAATCAGTAGATTTGAATTTAAAATCTATCCATAATTAATATTTCAAATATTTATATAAATATCAGAATTCGATTATTGAAAAATCGAATTTTCAACTGTGTTACTTTTATAATTTCTGTTTTGAAACTTTTTTCATTTTCTTTTAAATAAAAATAATAATAATAATTTTTTTTAACTTTTCAAAATAATAAAATTATATATTTAAAATGTACTTATAATTAAAAAATTATTTTAAATAAGTTTTTATAAAATCAATATTTATACATTTATATTTAATTAAAAAGATATTAAATATCATGTAAATTTTGAAAATTATTGAACTTGTAAAGTAAATAAAAGAAATAACTAAAAAAACATTAAAAGTGAATTAATTTAGTTTGGGGGCTAGCCCCATCCTAACCCTACCCCAGCCCACTTTATGTGAGGCTTTAGGGGTTGGGGCTTTTAAAAAGCCCCCTATTAAGTGGGCTAGAAAATTGGGACTTGATTTTGGAAGGGGTTAGGGTCAACCCATGGGCTAGGGGCTCAAATGACACCTCTAAGTATTTTATAGTAGAATACTGCGTACTCAATCAAAATAGGTACAGCATAAAAATTTTTATACTAAAAAATAATACACTTTTTAAATGATAATTTTACCCTCAAATATAGATTGTCAAATGACTCACCTAGTGCCAAAAAAGTCATTTCGCCTAACTAAATATGGACAAAAGAGAGAAGGGCAGCTTCAGATTTATAAAATTTAAATTTAAGATTTTAATCATCATTTTTATGGCAAGTAACTTGTCATTCCAATTTTACAATTTAACTTATACATACATTTTCAAATAAATTATGTTTAGAATTGTGTTTTTACTCGAAAAAAATCGTATGCAAGTGCATTGTTTGAAGACGAAAACGAAAAACTGCAAAAACGTCGCATGGGGAGAAAGGGCAATGCTGTATGATGACGACTTCAAATAAATGTAACAGAAAAACACTGATAAATTAAAGGTAGAACCATAAAGACATAAATTAGAAACAAAGAATGAACTAAATTAACCAAAATTATTTATATTGTTCACCAATGGCTATAACTCAAAAGCCAATCAATCCTTTTCTTAACAGAACAGACTGACCAAAAAATAGTCATGGACAAAAATAAAAACAAAATAGTCATGGACAAAAATAAAAACCTTGCATGTTTCCTAATTAATGTCATACATGTAGCTCAGTCGCAGGTTGCTAACCGCAAAAGAAAACACAGTAGACTTGGATTACATCGGAGGCTTCCCAGAACCAAGCAGCTGACCAATTAAATTATTCACCTGCCCAAAATAAATCTGCTTAGACAATAGACAATCACTATTTGCAGTTTCCCGTTACATCTTGTTTCGACCGTGTCCGTGAGGACCCTGCAAAACACACAAGCTGTCTTGATGAATAGGCGGGCGGACGTTGTCTGGCGGGCGGACGCCTTTCTCTCCAGCTGATGCGGATCGAGAGACTGCTGCTCCATACTCCAAGTCGGGCGGTCGTCCTCCTACTCCTGGCGCTGCTCCACACTCCAAGCCGGGGGGTCGGTATCTGTCAAAGGCACTCCGACGCTCAAGTCAGTAATATGACAGAGCAATATGTGATGCATGTGTTGCATCGTAAGGAAAGTGGGTCTTGAACTCATACCTGAGACCTTTATTTATACTGATTGTAATGGGCTTTTACCTTTTGGAGGCCTGGAAACGGCCCAATAATACCTTAATCTTCGTTAAGGGCTTTAATGTGTCATTAGTATTTAACCGTGTAGTTAACCAAGCACTGGACGCTCGGTCCTGTCTGCTCACCTGGGCGGACGTTCAGTTCGTGACTGGGCTTGGAGGGTCGCTCGGTCCATGTGCGGCCGCGCGGCATTCACTTGGACGTTCGGTCAATGTTTGCTAAGTACCGGTCGGTACATAACGTTAGTTTGTACGCCCGGACGACAATGACCTTGGACGGGCGGCATTGTGTTAAACGCTCGCGGATGTCTTGGCGTCCGGTCCTATCCTGCTGGTACATGGGCGTCCGCCCTTCCATACCTTTTCGCCAATTAGGATGACTCGGGCGGCCGGTCCGCTAACTAATCGCGGATGTCTTTCCGTACGGCGTCCGGTCTTGCTGTACATAAGTCCCCTGAGCCCGAGCATAAATTTATTATGCAAAGGGGTTTTGTCCCCGCCTGGATGGGTAACATTGGAACACGAGTCGTTCCATGAAAGCTCGCACAACTGTTCTTTTGGACGTTCGGTCTTGATTGGCTGGACGCTCGAATGTTGAATGCCAAATCTGGCTAACGTTGAGGGCGGACGACCGAGACTTCAGGCTTGAAAGCCGGACGGTCGATTGTTGAACATTAGCTTTTACTGTGGTTTATTTAACTGTGTGATGGCGGGTCAGAATGATGGTCGGCCAGATGGACGGTCTGAAGGGTACTCGGCCAGTGACGTCCGGTCATAATGACGGTCAGACAGGATGGGAACCAGTCGATTATGTCGTTCGGTCATACTGAACGCTCGATTTGGGGAGTCGTCCTGGGTGGGCGTTCGGTTTTGTTTGCCCACCTGGATGGACGTTCGCCATTTTGAGCGGACGTTCGTTTCATGAACTGCTGGACGCTCGCCATCTTGGACGGACGTTCGTTTCATGACTGGACGGCTTGACACGGGTGGACGCTTCGTCCTGATGATACATTTGAGCGGACGTTCGTTTCATGAACGGCTGGACGCTCGCCATCTTGGACGGACGTTCGTTTCATGACTGGACGGCTTGACACGGGTGGACGCTTCGTCCTGATGGTACACATCTTAAGCAAAAACCATTTTGAAGTCAGAAATTCTGTCACCCACATACAATTTATTTGGCTTCCCTTGCATGAAATTATCAAGACTATTCTCAAAATCTAAACAAGAATTTTCAAAGAGAGCAAGCATCTAACCAAGTACTCTCTGAAACCCCACTAAGATTTCATCATAAAACATCCATCTGAGAAAACTATCTTATAGGATAATATTATGTTTGGCGAGAAAATAACAAAATGACAGACAACTCAAAAAGTGTCAGTGATAGATCCGAAAGTAAAGTTAAGCAAAATCTTACCTGCCAGTATTTAGAAACACAGCGGTCAATGCAACTATTTTCACCCATATTTAGCTCAGACTCCTTGTACCTGAGAAGAAAAGGTGATAAACAGATATTATAATGACATTCACAATGGCCATCATCAAAATAATGCAGCAGCGGATAGCTGAGAAATAAGAAACTAATTTACAAATTGACTGGACTTGACTGGATGGCATTTAAAGAGCATCAAACATGACAGTTTCTCAAGCAGTTAATAAAATTAGAGAAGAGTTTCCCCCACCTTTCGTCAACACACTTTTTGAAACAGGTCTGGGTCATCCTGAATGGTAAAAGTAACAAAGCATTAGCCAAATGAATTATTATGCCACCGATGAATCTTCTCAAACAAAAAGCAGCTATATTCTACATTATACTTGCTAACAGCAGCAAAACTATCAAGGCAGGCAAGAACAGAGAAACCTACTTGTTGAATAATTCGACCCTATATTCCATCTCCTTTTCAGCCATTCCAAATATCTGTTCCATTATCACATGAATGATTCAAACACATCCAAAAATAAGAAATACTAAATAATCAAATAACACCGAAAAGGCCCAAAGTTGAAGTTGAAATTAGTTTGAAATTATCAGATAACATCAATCACAAGATTAATTTTTCCAAATTTGGAGAAATAGAAAGGAATACCTACCTGTTCTTTTTCAAAGGCAGAAGGTGAGCTATTGGCAGCCATTGTAGTCTGAAATAAGATAACAGACTATTAGAATTGGATTGGTGTTGAAGGCTTAAGACGAAGGGCATCATCGTGTAGATTTCGTTATTTCTAATTGCAACGGTTTACAACCAAACAAATGTCCACTATTGATTCCTTATCAAATTTATGTATCATCTTCACCTAGAATTGTCATATTATATTTCGCACAAGTCATGTTAATAAGAACACAGGCGATCCTTGTACACTGAGATTTGACTAATTCGAGAATTAAAAGCATGTGAACTGGATCAACCAGATGCCGAGAGAAACTTATGTCTACAATTTGGGATGAAAAGTTTGCAGAGTAAACCAAAAAAAAAAAATGAACACTGAACAACAAAAACATGAAGAATTTCTTGAAACCCTCCCAACATATCACCAAGAACTAAATGATTGAGAAGCAAACAAAATCATGGTCATGATTTTCAGCTAGAGTCATTCAGCACTTCATCTAACAACTTTTCTTTTCAAGTCAGGATACACCATGCTTCTCACTTGAGCACAAAACACTACCTACGAAGTCCAAAATTTTCCATGTTTGTAATCAATTTAATCTTCCTTGTTGTTCATATCTAGCATAATGACCAGTGTCAAGTATAAATACAAATCTCCAACCAGCCAAATCATCCATCCTCTCCTCCCCACGACTCAAAAACGACATCTCAAGAAGATTAAAAGTGGAATTATATGAACAAAGGGTTATTTCAATCTTCCATGGTGTAGTCTATACGCGAAACTTAGTCCAATAGAAACAACGTGAATGGAATAGGATTTCAAAAAGGCCATTGACTAAAGCTCATGCCAGTACCAATATTTGTTCAACAAATATTTCAGTGGCTAAAATCCCCAACTCACTTCAAATTAACTTACGGAAATCATACAACTCTGCGATCATAGACACACTACTTTTAAACTAAAATGGGCATATATGAGAGGCTTCACAGAAGCAAAACAGGTAGGTTCTGAATTTTGCTTGTTGCCAAAAAAATAAAATACTGTTTTCCATTCTCACTTGACTTGTAGTCCTAGGTGGTGGAAACAAATTAGTGTTTTATTTTATCAAATTGGTCTTGGTCATGTTTCTGTTTGTGTTTTTGTGCTGTAGCTGAACTGAGAATTTTTTAACATTCATTAGAAAATTAGAAGAAGGAAAACTGCCTCATGGTTAAGAGAGTCTGTATTGCAGCTTGGTCCAACTTTCATTAAACTTGGTCAGTTGTCATCAACAAGGTCGGATCTGTTTCCACGTGAATTTGTGGATGAGCTCGTAAAATTGCAGGTATTTCTTCTGTCATTTTCAGGATCATCATCATAGACATTTCCTATTTTTTGTTAATAAACGAAAAGGGCTAGTTTTTTTGAGTAAATAGAGTGAATTCATCAATATTTATTTATATTTTGGACTAGTATACAAGAGTTTTACTTGATAACAATATAACATTGTACAGGACATGGTTCCTGCCTTCTCTCCTGAGAAAGCAAGAAAATTTATTGAGAGTGAATTAGGAGCTTCCATTGACATGTTATTTAAAGAGTTTGAAGATCGACCAATTGCCTCTGCTAGTCTCGGTCAGGTGTTTGATTTATATTTTCGTTAAATTGAAAATTTGACTTACACTTTTAAATTACTGCTGTTATTAATATGGTAACATGAATTCCGGGGACACATATTTGTAGGTTCATCGTGCTATTCTGCATAATGGAGAAAAAGTAGTAGTCAAAGTTCAAAGGCCAGTTCTGAAGAAGCTTTTCGACATTGATTTGAGTAAGTTGTGCACATTTTGTTTCGTGAATGATTTTGTTTGTTATTCTGACATGTTTGCTTGCTCTATCCAGAAAACTTAAAACTGATCGCAGAGTATTTCCAGAGAAATGAAGCTTTTGGGGGTCCACTCAGAGATTGGATTGGAATATATGAAGAATGTGCAACGTAAGTAATAAGCTTTGAAGTATATCGTTATGGAGATTTCATGAAGTAAATCATATGTTAAATTAACGTCATTGCATATCAGTAATTTCACCTTCTATTATTCCAATGCTTTCTACAATTTACAGTGTTTCTGTTAGGAACCTTTTTAAGAATCCTATCTATCTCCCTTACTCTCACACCTCAGTACTCTAACAGAAAGCAATTGAAAAAGAAATGATTTGTATTCACATCCAAGAATCAAGAATACAATTGGGAAACCAGGAGCTTAACCTCCCTCACCAAGTCTAAACTGGTCTGTAACTCAAGAGTAAAAATCTGTCCAACTGAAAACAATAACAGAGGTCCTTTTACAGAGACCTTCTTCCCGCCCCACTTAACTGTTTACAGTTAAGTACTCTGCCTCACCTTTCGCCTCTCATAAACCCTCCAATTCCTAACAGTATGACTCAGCTGTACTTCGAAATTTTGTTTTGTAGCGTTTCATATTTAGTTTTTGTTGCTTTCACGTATAGGTGAAGAAACATTTGAAAAATGGGAAAATTGTTTCTATGGGGTTTGGATTCATTGAGTTTGACTCCCTGAAACTGCTACAAATGTTTGCAGAGATTTGCAGGTATTTACATGTTATTTGCATTTTCAGATCCTAATTCTGCTTCTCATTTTTTAAATTCTATTCTTGTTTTTTGGATCTAGGGGACAGTTTTGGACAGCCGTGCTCTTATTTTACAACCTTGTCATGTCAAGAATGATGCACAGAAACAAAAGACAATTGAGAAGGATAAGAGTTCAACAAAATTGCTCGTAAGAAATGTTGCTTTTGAGGCAACAGAGAAGGATCTAAGACGATTGTTTAGCCCCTTTGGCCAGGTGATTAATTGTAGAGTATGTTACTTAGCAGGAGGCACAAAATGCTCTCAAAGCACTTTCAAGCACCCATCTCTATGGGAGACATCTGGTAAGTCAAACAAAATCTTGCATTTGATAACTTTAGTGAATCCACTTGTGTTCTTCCAAGTACTTTAGAACTAATAGCCACTATTTTCAGGTGATAGAGAGAGCGAAAGAAGGTGAGAGTTTGGAAGAACTGCGAGCACGAACAGCTTCTCAATTTAGTGACAACAACAACGGATTTCAAGCTATTAAATTATCCAAGAAAAGAATGGACGTTGACATCTTAGATGAAGGGAAGATGAAGTTTGGAAGATTTGATGACTAAACAGTTTTTGTGCATATGTCCTGAAAATTCTGGGATCACAATTTTGTCATAGGTTCTAAGATATCGCATACCATCTCAAGTGTTAAACAGCTTCTAACATTAGTTTTGTATTCTGTATCCATAATTCAATCTCCTATAAAATTTTGTTCTCTTATTTACACTAAACTAAAATCCTCGAAATCATAACAAGTTTTAAGTACATGCAGAGGCAAACACTGAACAAGAAAGAGGAGGTGATTAACTAACAATGAAATCAGAAAAATAACACTGAGTAAGAGAGATTCTAATATAATGAACACATTTCAAAACTAAAACTCACAACACAATAGAACGATCCGGCCTTCAATCCCAAATCTTCTAACTTCGTACGAAAATTTCGAGAAATTTGAGTTGAGAAACCAGGAAAAGAGGCTAAAAATAAAATAAAGGTTTAATCCTTTTTTACGTCCTTATTTGTGTAGGAATGTCTCATATAGGTCCTCGTTTTCTAAAGTGTATCAAAATGGTCCTTAATTTTGAAAATTGATATCAATTTAGTCCTTTTCGTTAAGTTGGCTGGACGGCGTTAAAAAAAGTGATGAGTGGGATGCTGAGATGACGAACGAACGCTCGTCCACCACCGAAGTAACGCTCGTCCACCAGCGAACGAACTCTCGGCCACCAGCGAACGAGATCAAGAATTTTTGTAATGTTGTACTTGGAATAAGAGGCTTGAAAAGATTCACTCCAACTCTAAACCAAAAATCAAATTACGACAGAAAAATGTGTAAACCATAAATCAAATTACGCCAGTAACATATAACAGAAAGCTTTTCTTTTTTTTATTGCTGAATGATCTATTTGGATACTAAGAAAACTTCACGTTCACAGTATCTAAGACTAAAACCTAACAATTATGTAGCTAAATTTCGGTCCACCCTTCCCGTCTGGTGCGTAATACATTTGGAATCTGCATGTACGGTGATGAAGGAAGCAGGATCTTTGAGCTTTGCACGAAACGCTGGCTCTGAAAAAGGGCTTACAAAAGCTCAACAACAAGGGCAGATGCACCTCCTCCTCCGTTGCAAATGCCACCGACTCCGTACTTCCCATTCTTCTGCTTCAATACCTGCAGTATATAACTTTTCGATTAACTGAATCCAAAAACAACATTCAATATTATGGAAAAGACCGAACATGGTACTCTATATTGTAAAATAACAAAGTTTTGAACAGAGCATATACCCCCAAAAGCGTCACCAGAATGCGAGCACCACTGCAACCGAGAGGATGACCCAGTGCAACAGCTCCACCATGTACATTTACTTTTTCCTGCAAAATAATAGTTACTTGAGTGAAAGGAATAAATGGCAGGGTACAGCCATTAATGATCGCGGTTAAGTTAAATTATGGATTATAGAAAAACATCTAACATGTTCAGCACTATGCAAAGATGGGTTTGAAGCCTACGACAGCATACATTCTTTAAGATAATTAGAGATACGGCCATTAATGGCCACAATAATGTTAAATTATGGGTTGTAGACAAATTGTAGCATGCTCTGCACTATGCAAAGAGGGATTCGGGACCTACAACAGCATCCACTCTTCAAGACAGTCAACAGAAAACACTATAGGATTACAACTTTCACTCGATGACACAGAGAAGAACTTACCGAATTTAGTCCAAGAAGTTTTTGGTTTGCAAGAGCCACAACCTATGGACAGTAATATGAACAGTTAAAATCTATAGCAGCATGAATTGAAAAAGTACTACAATTCACCAGTAATTCCTACCGCAAAAGCTTCATTAATTTCGTAAAAGTCAATTTGTGAAGCCTCCAACCCTGAATTGGAAATGGCTTTGGGAATGGCAAGGGATGGAGCCGTCGTAAATAACTCTGGTTCCTGCACAGCCCAAACTTATGAGTATGAAATTATACTAATAATATAACAAATGCTAGAAATAGTGTGAATACCGGTATCGTTTTTTCTATTTCTTATTTCTTATGGTCTGAAGATGTAGTTCATATTTAAAATATATTTCATGTACCTGAGCAGCGTCAGCAAATCCAGTGATTTTTGCAATAACTTGAAGCCCAAGCTTCAGTGCCTTCTCTCCACTCACCAAAACTAATGCAGCAGCACCATCACTGTTGGAAAGAGCATTTTCATTTTTATTAAAATATTAAACTAATGATGGCTGCTAATTATCATTTGAGAATTTAAATTAATGATAAATGAATACACAAAGAAACATATAAAATATTAAATATGTCTAAATACAACTCTAACTGAATCACTTGTGGCTCAAAGATAATATAGGCAAAAATACTTGTCTTCCTGACGACATTCTTTGCTATCTATACTACCAGGAGAACGAGGCAGATTTACAAGCATTGTTCTTCCCCATACTACCCCTTAGTCCAACACATATAAGAGATTTATATAGTGGAAAGTCCATTTTTTATAAGAATAAGATAAGAAAATTTAAACCATACAACAATATATGGATGGACCATACAATACAACCACATGGATGGTCAGTATTAAAAGTTTTTAAGTTCACATAACAAATTAAAAAAATCATTTGACAGTTTAAAACTACTCACATGACTAGGGGGACTTTTAAATTTTTATCATTCATAATAACATCAAATGGTGAGTAAGTAGCATCCAAATCGTTAAACATTAAAAAAGTTAGCAAATTTTGATAACATATTAACCTTATGCTGGAAGCATTGCCAGCAGTAACAGAACCTCCGGTCTCCTTGAAACTTGGACGAAGTTTGCGTAACTTGGCAGCATCAAACTGGCATAGGAAAAAGAAAATATAACAATATATTAACTTGTATTCGACAGCAAGTATAAACAAATCTATTGACTATAAACTTACTAAATTTTTGCAGCTAGAAGCTGTATAAAAGTGTTGTTTATGAGGAGGAAAAAAAAATTAAATTCCAATCCCAACTCCTGATTAATTGTTTACCTTAATAGACCTGGACATATTCACAATATTATCCAATATCCATATAACTCATGCTTAGAAAACCTATGGCGTTCAAACATATTTCAGACTCATGAAACTGGGAAATATTATTAGATAAACAAGTGTTTTTGTAGGCTAAACTACTATTCATACAAGTATTACCATGTTTCAACTTATTTATGGGGTTACCTTTCCTATGCCTTCATCCCTATCAACAACTGTTGAAGGTTTTCCCCTTCCACCAGAGACTTCAACTGGAACAATTTCCCATTTAAAGGCACCACTATCTTGGGCAGCAATTCCACGTTCAAAACTCTGAATCGCATAGTTGTCCTGAGGGAAAAACAGAGACATCACAAAAGTTTATTACAATAATTCTGCTAAAATCTTTCTAAAAAGACAATAATCCTAAATACCTGGTCTTCTCTTGTAAATGCATGGTTATCTGCACATAGCTCAGCACACACTCCCATCCCAACATCCTTATAGACATCCCATAACCCATCTTTCAACATCCCATCAACAAGTGAATCATGCCCGAGGCGCGATCCTTTCCTGAAGTTTTACTACTGAATCAGTTTTTGCCACAACTAGAACCAATCTTAAAGAGAGTCAAATTAAATGCAATATTGACCTTGCTTCAGCCAGGTACTTAGGTACATTAGACATGCTTTCCATACCACCAGCCACAACAACATCATTTGTGCCTAATTGAATACTCTGGGCTGCAAGCATTGTAGCTGCAATAACCAGAACAAATTTAATGTCCTTTTTCTATATTTTAAAAACATAAAATGATACAAATAGAATTCTCTTAACAATAAACCCACCTTTCATTCCTGATGCACAAACTTTGTTAACAGTAGTGCAGACTACTGAATTGGGTATTCCTGCTCCAAGAGCAGCTTGTCTTGCAGGAGCTTGCCCCAAATTAGCACTAAGAACATTTCCGAAAATTACTTCTTCCACAAGGGATGGATCAACATTAGCCCTTTTAAGAGCAGCTGCGTATCAATGAAAAAAACATGTAAACATGACAAGATCAAATGCAATGTAATGAGCACTGAAATATGGTTCCATAGTTACCTTCAATGGCTATAGAGCCTAGCTTAGTGGCAGATAGAGATGACAGAGTACCAAGAAATCCACCCATCGGCGTACGTGCAACACCAACAATGCAAACATCTACAGAAATCAAACATAGAAGATCAACTAACGCTTTAATTTTTTTTTTCTTTCGTTATGATTGTGCCTGACGGATCAAACGAACTGTTTTACAGAGGAAACTTTACGAGGTGAAATAAAGGGAATATAAACAGCGCGATACATCAATATACTCTAATTCGAAAGTGTAAGTAGGTAATCCAAAATATTTTATGAACGACCTCGGGGTTTTATGTAATCTGAAGAAGCTGCAGCTGCTGGCGCCATTGATAGATGAAAACGGAGTCTGTGATCCAAAACATTAAACACGGAGAGATTTAGGCTTAATTAGAAAACGAAGATACATAATATTTGAGAACTGATTTCAAGTTCGGAGGATACAAGAATCATCAAAACTGATTATCAAAGCACAAATCAACCTCTTAGCGGTTAAACATTCGGAAATTGAAAAATACGAAAAAGCAGAACGAGATTGTACGACTGCTCCTCGTTCGTTGTTTTCGTATGCAAGCAAATAATATGCAATGAAAGATGACGATGAGAGAAGCGAGGGGGAAATGGAGATCTAGGAGAGAATCAGGAGTAAAAAATAAAAGATGAAGAAACAGATAAAAGCTGATGCATGCATCAAATGGATCTGAAGAAAATTGAGGAAAGAAAGTTTGGAATATACCTTTGTTAGCTAAGTGTTTGTTGTTTGGTGGAAGGAGCAGTGAGAAGACGAAAGAGGAGTGAAGAGCGAATGAAAATGGGTGATGCGTGAGCTTATATATGGCGTGGTGGAAGACGCCACGAGTTACACGCGCCTTTCAATGCATACTATTGCTTAACGTGTTACTGGACAAGGCCAAGCACAATCCAATCGCTCTTATCTTCTTAACATTCTCATTCATCAACTTCAACTCTGATTCAAATGTGTGTTAGGTAGTAACCAATAATTATAATAATAATAATTATTATTATTATTATTGTTATTATTATTATTGTTATTATTATTATTAACTCAAATTCATTATTAGTGAGATACATTTAAAAACCATTATAATTAGATTAATAATATGAAAAGTTATTAAGAGTGTGTTAAGGTTGATTACGTTATATTGTTAATATAATGATGATTATGGTGTGCGAAAATGCAAGATAGAAAAAATTGATTTTGATACTCTTTATTTTGGTAAGTAATTAATTTGTAACATGAAACAAAGACATTACAATAATGGTTTATTAAAAATAATTAATTTAAGGTAATTTGGTGTTCAAGAATGATTTAAGTGGAGAGTTTAAATTAAAGACTGTTATTGCATATAAAATTTAAAATGCGACCCATGCGATGCACACTTATTACTTTTTTAATTTCCGTAAAAGGACACACATGCAACCTTAGTCCACCTACCAACATATTAAACAATTTATTTTTAAAACACAATCTTATTCAAATTAATATATCTCAACTTAATAGAAAATATGTAAAATTTGATCAAATTTATTTATAATATAAATAAAAAACGATTTAGTTTAAAAAAGATGCATGCATGTTACATAGATGTGGATGGGGGGCAGGGTACAGATAGAAAGCTTCACATGTCTTCTTTCCACGGTGGAAACTTAATTTGACTATAGGATAAAATATTTTTTAAATGAATGACTCATTTTTTCTCCCTTCTTGTGGGTTTATACGAGGTTTAATTGAATGATTGATTTTTTATTATCTGCATTGATCTTAATCAAGATTTTATGGATAGTAATTGACTTGGCTTAGATGATTTCTTTTTAATTGACCATAAATTAAGCTTCTCCAAATTAATTTTTATAAACTGATATCTAAGACTACCACTTCAAGTAAAACTTGTTTGATTGACTCATTTAAGTCATCATAGGTTGATTTCTTAGATAATCCTTATCAATCATCCTTATCAAACAATATGATCGTTTGGTTACATAATGATCATGACCAACAATTATAGTATAATTAGGTTAATAATAATAATAACAAATCAACCTCTTAACATTGATTAATATATAATTACATCGTTATAGGTCTACATAAAGATAAAATGTTCATCATAACTATTATATACAAAAGTATAAAGTTTGACTTATACATACATATACACATAATATATATTATTACATTAATAGTTAATCCATCAAACATACACTAATTATCAATAGATAATCTTTCATAGGTACCTTTCAAAATAGAATAACTAATGATCCATTAACAATCTTTAATGATGACAAACAAATTATAATTTAGTTTCCGGTTTTGAAAATAATTAATTTTCTATTAATCCCCGGGCTCGTAATATCTTTAAAGTATTGATTAATGAATTATTGTTTTTTTCTTTATCGACTACATTATTATTAGGTTTAATCCTTTTCGACATCCCTATTTATGTACGAATGTCTCAGATGGGTCCTCGTTTTCTAAAGTGTATCAAAATGGTCCTTAATTTTGAAAATTGATATCAATTGAGTCCTTTCCGTTAAGTTGGCTGGACGGCGTTAAAAAAATTGATGAGTGGATGCTGAGATGACGAATGAACGCTCGTCCACCAGCGAACGAACGCTCGTCCATCAGCGAACGAACGCTCGTCGACCACCGAACAAACGGTCCTCCAGTGTGGAACGAACGGTCGTCCAGCAGTAAGAGGTCGACGAGCGTTCGTTCTCTGGTGGACGAGCGTTCGTTCGCTGGTGGACGAGCGTTCGTTCGCTGGTGGACGAGCGTTCGTTCGTCATCTCAGCATCCACTCATCAATTTTTTTAACGCCGTCCAGCCAACTTAACGGAAAGGACTCAATTGATATCAATTTTCAAAATTAAGGACCATTTTGATACACTTTAAAAAACGAGGACCCATCTGGGACATTCGTACATAAATAGGGATGTCGAAAATGATTAAACCTTATTATTACTATACTTCACTTTAAAGAAAAACATTAAATGGCTTTTTTGAATTTTTAACACAAACGCTACTCTCCCGATAAAAAAATTACCTTTTATTTTTCATATTGTGAATATAAACACAAATAAAAAATACTTAAAAAATGAAAAATCATGGTGATGAGCACTATTACTTATTAAAAATAGTCAATTTGTATAGGAAGAAAGGAAAATATAAATAATGAAGTGAAAAAAAACACATAAGGTAATTAAAAATAAATAAGATGTAGAATAAAAAATATTTAATTTAAGACAGTGAGTTTGAGTATGAATAAGTAAGAATTACAATATGAAGTTGTCTATTGAAGTTAAATTTAAACTTAAAAACAATACAAATAGCGCTAGATTAAAAAAGAAGATAAATACCTAATAAGTGTAGAAATAAAAATATAAGAAGATTGATTTAAAACGAGTAACAAAGGAAATTTTGAACTAGTTTGTAATTAGATTAAGAGTGAAATTAAAATTAAGAAATATATTTAGTAGAAATAATTCATTTAAGAATAATTTCTAATAATAATTTAAAGGTTTAATCCTTTTCGACATCCCTATTTATGTACGAATGTCTCAGATGGGTCCTCCTTTTCTAAAGTGTATCAAAATGGTCCTTAATTTTGAAAATTGATATCAATTGAGTCCTTTCCGTTAAGTTGGCTGGACGACGTTAAAAAAATTGATGAGTGGATGCTGAGATGACGAACGAACGCTCGTCCACCAGCGAACGAACACTCGTCCATCAGCGAATGAACGCTCGTCGACCACCGAACGAACGGTCATCCAGTGTGGAACGAACGGTCGTCCAGCAGTAAGAAGTCGACGAGCGTTCGTTCGCTGGTGGACGAGCGTTCGTTCGCTGGTGGACGAGCGTTCGTTCGTCATCTCAGCATCCACTCATCAATTTTTTTAACACCGTCCAGCCAACTTAACGGAAAAGACTCAATTGATATCAATTTTCAAAATTAAGGACCATTTTGATATACTTTAAAAAACGAGGACCCATCTGAGACATTCGTACATAAATAGGGATGTCGAAAAGGATTAAACGATTGAAAACTGTTTCTAAAAATGCTACAACTTAAAAAGATATCCACATCTATGCTCTTAAAGTTTATTTAAAGCATAAAAGTATTATTTCTTTACTATAATTTATATTTCTCACCATTAAGAAATGTTATAAATAGTGCGATTGTAGGAGCTATTATTAAATAATTTTGTACAAGTTATTATTAAGCCACATGTCTTGTCTGAATTTATACATTTATAAAATTATTAAATTTTATATAGAATAAATATATATTTATATCAGACTTGTTAAAAAAAATATGATTTTAAAGTGCAGTTTAATGAAATAACTCTACCAATGAAACGGTGGCGTAGCACCCAACGCCTGAGGAAATGCACGTTACTTCAGCCACCCACTTAACTGCTAACTAACTTTTCATGTACTTGTCCCTCTTTTCTAGTACAGTGATGATGGAGACATTACAATTATCTTTTTTAGCAGTGCCATTTATGTGATTTTTTTTCTTTAGAAGTGATATTTATTTTGTTTATTTCTCAATAAATTTTATCTAATTTTTAAAATTTAAAATAGACATTTTTTGTGGCTATATTGTAATAAAAGATACTTACTTCTTTTTTATTTTAATACAATTTTTCTTATTTTACTTTAACTGCTTAACTCAGAAATCAAAATTGTAAAATAAAAAAAGTAGATATAAAAAAATAAACAATTAAACTCATATATTGAAAATATCATAAAATTGTACTGTCACTAAATAATAATCTACCTTGTAAATTATAAATGTTATATTTTTAAGAAGTAATGTTTTTTAATATAAAAAATACGTAATTATAAAATATATGATTAAATTTGTAAGAAACTAGAAAATATATAAAAGTAGTTAACACTAAAATATTTTAATAATAAAAGGTTGAAACTATAAATAAATTTCCAAGTTCGTTTTATAAAAATTATTATTTTTGTAACTTTTTTTTAAATTTATCATTTATTTGTTTTTTAATATTTGACTTCATTATTCATAAATTTAAAAATCAAATAAGACTCTTAATGTTGAGGTTTACAATCTTAGTTCATCAGAATCTTGAACAAAGTCAATTCATTTTCCCTAGTTATATGTGGGTTCTTCGGACTTGCAAGTAGCATTTAATAACTTAAGTTAAATCTTTGTTTGATTACAATTGATAAGATGTGTTATGATCGTTGATTGAAATTTTCTAAATACAAGTAGAATAACCTATGTGAGGTTGAGTTTGTAAGAAATATTTTATGAACCAAGCAAGGGAAGCCATATATTCAACAATTTTGTTGTGATTGAATAAATGGAACATGTGTTATGGTTTTGATTTATTTATAGATGTGTTTTTATGAAATATTTGATTTGAACTGGAGGCATTTGATGTGTACATGAAATTGAAGTGGTTGCAATTTATGAATGAGAGAAATTTGCTCCCTTGAGAGACTGTATGTGATGTTTGGTTGATTTGATAGCGTTATTGCATATGTGAAATTGTGATTTGTATGTGTTGATATCAATGAATGATAAATGAGTTTTTATTGGTTTTAAGTGGTTTAACAAGTTGAATCTGATTATAAATTGTGAATAGAAAAGAAAAACACAATTTGAAATAAAAAGAGTAGATTTATCGTTCAATTGAACTATGTTATATCTTTGATAAGTAAAATATTGTTTGATTGAAGTTGAATTGTAAGTTGATATATTGTGATGAAATGGTTTGATATTGAACTTATAATGATAAATATGTAATTTGTTTTGTATCGTAAGATTTATTTAAAAGTAAATAAATTTGATTCAATTGATATCGGAGATTGTATTTTATTCTTGTAGAACCTTGATTGGTTTGTTGATGAAAATTCCTCTATAAAATCTTTGATTAATTAAATTTAGTATTTATTAATCTGAAATATATTTATACTATAAATTTTATAAAATTTATTTAAGTGAAAAATAATTTAAAGAGTCAAATTACTTAATTAAAACTTTTGACTTCTGAAATGGGAGACTATACCAAAAATGATTTATAAAAGATGAGTATTCTCTACCAATGACATAATTAATAAAGAAACAATAAAAACTCAATAAATTTTACAATTTTTCATAAATTTCAACTCAACAATTAATAAATATTTAAAATTATACACAAACAGGGAATTGCTAATATTTTCTTCAGGAAATAGAATTTACTTCGAAATTATTTCTGTTTTAGTGATTTTAGAAATTGTTTATTTTTAATCCGACAATGGAACTTGTAAATATTAAACTAAAGTACAATACATAAAAATGTGTCTTGAAATGCATTGATTAAAAATATATAATAATGGAGGTTCTTAATACTATATTGTTCTGCATTAAGTCAATGAAGAATTAATGCACTATCAGTTTAATGTTATTGCAACTACATCTCACTTCCTAATACAGTAAGAACAAACAAGTATAAAAGAACAGGAGTGTTGCTTAAGTCAACAAATAATTAATGATCCGTCACTTAATGTTATTTGCCAACCGTATATGTCTCTTTCTTGGTTTCTTTTTATAAAAGAGACATTAGGGACTTAAAGCCAAGCACAAAAATGATATATTTTTACATAAATTGTTTTATTAATAAATAAAAAAAATCTTCGAGTCGTCTTTGAAACAAACACTAAAAAGTAAGCGATGAGAAAGGAAATAACTAAAAGCAGGTGAGAATTATAATCAAAGTCAAATTTGTCAAATAAAGAAAGAAAATAAATTATGAAATTGTCATATTTGAAAGAAAAAATAAAAAATAAACATTATCATAGAAAAAAAATTTAATTCAATCTTATAAAATGGAGACAAAAGAAGTTTACAGAAGCCTGAAAGAATCGAATATTTTGGTAAGCAATTATTATATCATTTTTTCAAACTTATCAAGCATCTTTACCCTTTGCATGGATCTGACAAACAGTGTCATAAAAATACCTGCACATTCAAATCAAATGCTACATCTATCAGTCATATGAAGAAATTTGAACATGATTGGACAATAAGCTTTGTAAGATAAAGTAACCTGCAGCAATGAAAGATCCATTTCCCATAGCTACATTGCCTTGGTTGCTCATAGTGATACCAAGATTTAGCAGAGTTCCTCCTAACACGGTATACATAGTTGCCATTTGTAAAGTCGTTGCTTTCCGAGCAGCTCTTTCAGACTGCCAAATTAACTTCATTAATCTCAATTTTACAAAAAGGGTTCTGAATAAAAATAATGCAACCAAAAAAATATGAATAAACTGAAGAATAACGATACCATGACATATTTTTACATTCGTTTGACACGTAGTACAAAATTAAAATAGTCATAAAAATGTAAATTTTTTATATTTTTCAAAAAAGAAGAGGATAAAATAGTAAGAAGGTATAATATCAAATGAATAAAACAAATTTATCTGTGTTTTTTAAGGTATGATTTTTCTAAACTGACCTCGAGAACTCGGACTCGAAGTTTTAGATCCCCTGCTTCAAGTTGCTTTGTAAACTCTTCTATTCTTTGAACTCTATATGGCATTGACATGGTGTAGGATCTAGCCTAAAAGCATTACACCAGAGTTATCGATTCAAATGGATCATCACATTGAACAATGGCATAAGTACATGCTTCACATCAAATAGATGTAAAAAAACATCATAGAAAAAAACAAAAATAAACAAAGTTCAGGGAAGAGGTGTGTGTGGGGTACATCATCTGCTTGCTTTCTTATCTCCTCCACAAGCTGTGGTGGTGTAATCTGCTTTTGCCTCATATCTAAAAGTTCGTGTAACGTAGTAAGAAAGTATGAGCACTAATGCAGCATGGGAAGTATAATTGTTCATGGACTATCTGAACTCTGAACCTGTGCATAGGGTGCAGCAATCCTTGCAAAGGAGAAATTTGGATTGAGTGTGTAGCCTATGTGTCACGTCACCATAAAAGCACTGCTGAGTCACCTGTCAGCTTCCATAAATGCACCCACGCCACACGCTCAGTGCAATTAAAACGCACTCACATTCTCTGAATCACGTCTGCCATGTGTCAAATTGGAATGTTCTAAATTTGATAGTGGAAGCCAGGTGTCAGCATGCGAGAGAGTGTCCGTTTGACTTGGGAAAGGAGTTGATTTTCTGAAGCACCTCTTCCCACTCTCTCTGCATTGCACCATCTTCTTCCTCAAAAATTCAAAACCTCCATTTTCTCCTCCTTCTCTCTAGAACCCTCTTCTTCTCTCTTCGGTAACTTACCACCCTTTTCTCTGTTCACGTTTCAGCACCGTAGGAACGTCCCCTGCATCGTGAGCGTCATTTTAAACCGAACAACTTCTGATTCTGTAACCGGTAAGTTTTCCAACCTAGACTCTCGTTTCTAGATTTCCTACAAAACCCAAATTCAGCTGCATGCAAGGGTATCAGCTAAATTCTTTTACATTTCTTTTGGTTAGATTTAGTGAAGAACTTAAGAAAATCGTTGAGGGTAGGAAACCGTTGTGGACGAGTCCAATTATTAGACGTTTCAGTCACGAATCCAGGTAAGGGAAGCTTATTAGATTTAATTCATGTGATTGTGTTGTACTGCATGTGCGTTTAAGTGTTGCTTGAATGTATGATTCATGATATTGTATTTTGGTATGCGAATATGATTCTGAAATGATGCGTGTAAATGATGAAATGTGCTATGGTTGGATTAAATTGAAAAATGAGTTGTATGATGAGATGATGTATGAAGAAGTATGAATTTGTGCCATGATATGAGTGATTAAATGCATGAAAGTTTATACTGAAAAATATGGTTACTGTATGTTGAAATTGAATATGAAAATCATATGAAAATGAACGTTCGTTATCGATACGGTCATTGATCGTTCGGTATTCGTAGTAAATTCTTTGAAGTAGTCGAACCCTTTCATTTGGAAAGGATTTCCCTTTGAGGACGAACGCCCTCTTATATATATAGCTTTACGTTTGAGCGTTCGGCCAAACGTAGACTTCAGGAGTGTTGTGTGAGAATTTGAGAAGCCTGAAAGTATATCTTTGAGCTCTTAGTTAAATTATTAAGACATAAACTTTAAGTATCTGATCTATATTAAATCCCAAACTTCTATGATTTTGAACCAGTGAATAGTCTCAACCCAAAACGTACGTTCTAAGTGGCGCTCGGTCTTATACCGAACGCTCGTCCCAATACGTTCGTTATAAAGTAACGCTCGATCCTATGCCGAACGTTTGTTCCTTCAATAATCGCCAACGAATCGAAATAGCGTTCGTCCTAAATTCTCCTAGCGTTCGTCCTAAAACTTAAATAGCGTTCGTCCTAAATTCTCCTAGCGTTCGTCCTAAAACTTAAATTCTCCTAGCGTTCGTCCTAAAACTTAATAATGTTCGTCATGAAAGATGAGTCAGCTTGATTCCTTTGTAAATGAAGTCCCTTTGGTCTCGTTCTTGACGTTCGTCCTCGTTATGAAGAGGATTGAACGTTCGTCTTTTTATACAAGTGGAACAAAGAATGAAAGTGTTAATAAGAGGTTGAATTAAGATGTGCGAATACTATAAGAGTTGAAATTGTGATTGTGGAATTTGAACGAGCGTTCCAAGGAGGAACGACTCTTGGATGGAAATTGAGATTGGTAAAGTATGAATGTGGACAAAGCTTAGCTGGCGATTCATCCTGATGTTCCGTGAGTGCTCGTCCTCACGTAGAGGGGAGTATGTCATGTGTGGGAACGGCAGGAGGTCCTAGTCCTTGGGGGTACCTTGGATGGAAGGGACTAACCTCGGGTGGCAGCTGATGATAAATGCCAGTTACTACACCACCTGGGTGCACGAACGTCGTAGCTACACAGAATTCATACAGTCCGGACAGTCAGTCTAGTATCAGGAATTGATTGAGTGAATGAATTGATTGAAGCATATGTTATGACTTATTTAATTTGTTTGATGTATATGTATGTCTTACTTGAATTAAATTCAATAAGCTTACCCTTCGTTTTCCGTTGTGTTGTCTGTATCTGTACGTCCGTCTTGTACTTGCAATGATCATCCGTGTGGATGTGAGCAGAGGGAGATGCATCTCTGGAAGAAACGCTTGAAGAAGGAATTCTGGCGGAAGAGAATTTAGTGGAGATTGAAGTGAAGGCCGAACCATAGAACGTTCGGTTATATGTTAGTTTATTTATGTTAGTGGGTTGTTTTAGAGCGAACGCCCTCTTGTTTATAATAAATTTTGGAACGTTCGGTGTTTCCCTCAGTTTTTTAAACCGTTCGTTCTTATTGCTTAGTGAACTCTCGTAAAATTTTATGTATCTATGTAAGGCCGCTCGGCCAAGAGCGTACGTTATTTCCTTACTGTAAGACTGATTTGATATATTAATATATGTGAATATTCTATTATATAGTTGTTGACTGTATAATTTTGGGATGTTACACTATGCCTGTCAGAAAAAGGAAAGAATCATTACTGAAACTTACTTTTAATTCATTTTAAAGAAGTTGGTTTTTTCACCAGAAAGGATGATGTTACCATATTATAATTTATATACTAATGTGAAACTAATAATAAACACTGGGACATGCTCAAATTTTTTGTAGGAGAATTTGCCAATTGGGAAGATGCACACCTTCGAGTGTTGAAAAAGCCCTGAGAACAAAGGCAAAGGTAGATGGAAAACGGAATGGCTGGTCTTGTGCTATTGCAAATAAATCCTGACACAGAAAGCATTGAATAATAAATTGTGGACTGAAGATTCTGCAGATAATTTGTAGTAACCAAGTGAAACAAACAGCAAAAATATTATGAATTCACTGATGCAATGTAACAGTGTTGACCAACCTCCCCGATTGCAGAAAGGGTCTGCTGCTGATCTGGTGCCTGGCTTTGCAAATGGTCAAGGAAAAACTGTACAGATCTCCTCACCTGGAAGGTAAATTTATCATCTAAGAAGCCAAGAGTGAAGACAAAAATGAGAATATTTGAACTGCAAATAGTTTGCATTCTTACTGAAGACAGATCCCCAGTAGGTTGGAGTGCTCCCAGCTCTATAAGGCGTTGCATAACCTGCATCATTGTTTCTGGTATATTATTATTTATGTTTTAAGAACTCTGAAGATGGATAGCAAAGTTCATCAGTTAAAAGTGTTGGAAATCTCAAATTCCTTGATAGCAACTTGTGATTTCTTATTAGTTAGAAGTAAAAGACAATGTTGTAAATTTAAATAATCCAAGGGTAGTACAAAATCAAGACCTTTTTGGCATCCTTTTCATACATAGCATAGAAAAGTTCAAGCAGTCTCTCTCGGGTGAAAGATTTGATCTCTCCCATCATGCCAAAGTCATAATAAATAATTGCTTCGTCCACATCAATCGCAAGATTTCCAGGGTGAGGATCCGCATGAAAGAAACCTGTTCTCAATATCTGTAAGACAAAAACAAAATGATAATCTAGTACCTCAATATCTGTAACCAAACCGAAAACCATATTAAACATAGCAGATGTTGCTATTAGATTGTGCACCTGAATCAGGTACGCCTCAGTAGCACGTGATGAGATTCGTATAAAAGTTTCTCTGTGAATTCTTTTTTGTTTCTTCTTTCCTCTTGGTTTAGCATCCTTTCTTTTAGGTGTTGGTCTGTATTCCTCCTTATCCTTGGTTGAAGGACCACCACAAACATCGTCAACAACCTGAAATTTAACAACACATTACAGATTACACAACTTTTGTCAATATATGAAAACATAACAAAACTTTCGATAACAAACAACTTACCAAACCTGTCTCCATACACCGTTTTACGAACTTGTCTCCAACACTTATATTCATCCAATGCAATATTCGTGGAAATTTATCAATAGGACCTTTTGGTGTGTCGCAACCGGAATCGCGACGGGACGACGATCCAAATAAGAAACGGGTTTTGAAAAGAGATTTGGAGTCGCCACCATAGTTTATTATGGAAAACTATGAAAAAACCTCAAAATGATAAAGCACGGTCCACGAAAACCATATTCTGGGTTCGGGAGTCGGTTACGTGTAGGGAAGGTGTTAGCACCCTACAACGCCTGCCCTAAGGCAGTACCTTTAACTAAATGCGCGAATATGATGTGGTTTTCAAAATGTTTAACTATCCCCTAAAATAAAATTATAAATAAACAAAATATATTTTTTTAGTTTTTTGGGCCCGACAAGGATTGACCTTGCTCCTACGTATTCTCATTCAAAATGAGAAATCAGGGTTACGTAGTTCTAGCTAAAAGATTGTTTGTTGTTTGGAAAAGCAGATGTTTTTAATTTTTGGAGATTTTATATTTTTAATATTTTCGAGAAAAAGAAGGTAACGAGTACTAGGCCGACGCGAACGGTCGCACGAGTACTTATTCCTTTAAAATGATATTTAAATACTTTTAATTATTTTTGAAAAGAGAGATAACGATATTAAGCACTAGGACGATGCGAACGATCACACGAGCACTCATACTGTTATCTGCTTATTTAGGAAGACTTGAGAGCAATGAGTGCTAGGCTGATGCGGACGATCGCACGAGCACTCATACCCTCGTTTAATATTACGTAAATAAGAGAGAAAAGTATTGAACACTAGGACGATGCGAACGATCACACGAGTGTTCAACCTTTAAACGTATTTTTGAAATTTTATTTAAGAAAAGAAGAAAAAGGTTTTTAGCACATCCCCAAATCCATAACTTTCATACCCCTCCACAGCCCTCAATCTTGCCTCTAGGCTCTCCAGTTTATCTTTCGCCCCATCAACATTACTAATTACCCCCTGAAACGAGGTATGTGGTGCAGCCCCTGTAGAAAATCCCTCTCCGGTAATCACAGGTGGCACCGGAGTTACTCGTATTCCATCAGACATGCTTGCATGCATTCCTTCATTTATCATGGGTGCAGACATTACAACAGGTCCCTGAATACTGATTGGCGGTATGTTGACAGTGGTAGGGAAAGAGAATGAAGCCTGCTCCCCTTCTGTGTATTCTCCCACAGGTGGGGTGTAACCTGGAGGTAATCCATACATTGGGAACGGAACAGATTGGCTCCCAGAACTGAACACCGGAGGGTAATAATGAGCACTTCCCTCAACTTGCGCAGGCGTCGCCCCTCCCGTAGTCTTTAGGGCTTCGAGAGCCGCCAAAATCTGGGTCATCTGATCCTTCAACTGGTTGACATCGGCCTTAATAGATTCGTGTGACTGCTCCCAATTCTCCATGACCTTCGAGTTAGCTCTGGTCCTGTACGGATGTCGTGGAAAATTTGCCGTTGTTTTCTCACTTGTACTGCTGATTATTATTATTTTTTTTATTAAATTAAATTAGATAAGGATGAAAAATGCAAAACAAAAGAAAACATGATGCATGCTAGTGATAAGTGGAAATCACAGGATAACGATGACAATACTGATGGAAAATTAACACAAGCCGATACCAACAAACATCCCTTATCTTTCATTTAAAGGAAATTTGATCCATTACATAGTCTAAGGAACAAAACACAATTATGATGTACATCAATCCCGCGCCCGGGCAATGAAAGATTTCATCTCTCCCACCAACCATTTACAATGATTAATAAACAATTCTATTTCCGCTGGTGAGTTACAAAAATGAGTGCTTGCTTCAGTATTCGACACCATCCTGGGGATGTCTTCAATTGCCCCGTTTCCCAAAGCAGCCAAAAAAGATTTTCCCAAGTTTATTAGCCCGGTCAAATTTCCAACATGGGTCCTTAGACTATACTTCTTTCTTAAATCGGAAGAGTCGGTGTGCCGTGTAGCATCGGATCTTGTGTTAACATCCATCTCGTATGAAGTCAAGTAAGTACCTGTGATTTCCCTTAAAATTACCATGTTACTAAATGATGTATGAATATGATGCATGATAATAAAACAACATGACGAAACAAAGCACATGCATGGTATGAAATGTAATATCAAAAAAAACGAACAGCATGAGGGTTACAGAAGTACATATTTCTCCCATCGTGCCCTAACAAAGGTTCACTGCTTTGATTTCAAGGTCAAGTATATGCAATCTCACCAGGATGGTTCCCTGAACCTAAAGGTCAAAGGTTACTAGAGCTATGGCCCCCTTCATAGCATTTCCACAACAGTCGAGTAATCAACTAGGTGTGAAGACACAAATGAAGAGAACAGACTCTAGCTGGAGTTCTCACGATAGCCAAACAGGAAGTACATCCCAGAGTGACACCGCTACACAACTCCTCTAATTCTAAGCTACGCTCAGACCCGGGTATAGGGCCCCACTCATGATATGCCAAAAGTGTGTGTGTGAAGGGAGGAAATTATGCACACCCAAACCCTCACCTGCAAAACAACCAGAAAAATTCCCAGGCAGATATAAACATATTGTCTACCCTAGGGTTCAATATTCCACAGTTATTGCAGTTATTCTAAATATCAAGCATAGATAGAGAAAAGGGAAAGAAAAACACATAGCAAAACCACACCAAATTCGCGCATCTAATTAAATGGCTCGACTCTCTAGACGTCCCCAGTGGAGTCGCCATCTGTCGCAACCGGAATCGCGACGGGACGACGATCCAAATAAGAAACGGGTTTTGAAAAGAGATTTGGAGTCGCCACCATAGTTTATTATGGAAAACTATGAAAAAACCTCAAAATGATAAAGCACGGTCCACGAAAACCATATTCTGGGTTCGGGAGTCGGTTACGTGTAGGGAAGGTGTTAGCACCCTACAACGCCTGCCCTAAGGCAGTACCTTTAACTAAATGCGCGAATATGATGTGGTTTTCAAAATGTTTAACTATCCCCTAAAATAAAATTATAAATAAACAAAATATATTTTTTTAGTTTTTTGGGCCCGACAAGGATTGACCTTGCTCCTACGTATTCTCATTCAAAATGAGAAATCAGGGTTACGTAGTTCTAGCTAAAAGATTGTTTGTTGTTTGGAAAAGCAGATGTTTTTAATTTTTGGAGATTTTATATTTTTAATATTTTCGAGAAAAAGAAGGTAACGAGTACTAGGCCGACGCGAACGGTCGCACGAGTACTCATTCCTTTAAAATGATATTTAAATACTTTTAATTATTTTTGAAAAGAGAGATAACGATATTAAGCACTAGGACGATGCGAACGATCACACGAGCACTCATACTGTTATCTGCTTATTTAGGAAGACTTGAGAGCAATGAGTGCTAGGCTGATGCGGACGATCGCACGAGCACTCATACCCTCGTTTAATATTACGTAAATAAGAGAGAAAAGTATTGAACACTAGGACGATGCGAACGATCACACGAGTGTTCAACCTTTAAACGTATTTTTGAAATTTTATTTAAGAAAAGAAGAAAAAGGTTTTTAGCACAAGGACGACGCGAGCGGTCACACATGTGCTTAAACCTTTAAAACATATTTTTGTAAATTTATTTAAGGAAGAAGAAGAGGTTTTTAGCACAAGGACGACGCGAGCGGTCACACGTGTGCTTAAACCTTTAAAACGTATTTTTGAAATTTTATTTAAGAAAAGAAGAAGAGGCTTTTAGCACAAGGACGACGCGAGCGGTCACACGTGTGCTTAAACCTTTAAAACGTATTTTTGAAATTTTATTTAAGAAAAGAAGAAGAGGTTTTTAGCACAAGGACGACGCGAGCGGTCACACGTGTGCTTAAACCTTTAAAACGTATTTTTGAAATTTTATTTAAGAAAAGAAGAAAAGGCTTTCAGCACAAGGACGACGCGAGCGGTCACACGTGTGCTTAAACCTTTAAAACGTATTTTTGAAATTTTATTTAAGAAAAGAAGAAGGGGTTTTTAGCACAAGGACGACGCGAGCGGTCACACGTGTGCTTAAACCTTTAAAACGTATTTTTGAAATTTTATTTAAGAAAAGAAGAAGAGGTTTTTAGCACAAGGACGACGCGAGCGGTCACACGTGTGCTTAAACCTTTAAAACTTTTCTTGTAAATTTATTTATTTAAAATATTGTATTATTACATATATATTTAAGGCTAAATAGATGTTTAAAATAAATAGAACAAAATAAGAGAAAAAGATAAATAAATAAATAGAAATAAAAAATAAAATAAATAAACAAAAGAAATGAAAATGGCTGAACGGACGTTAAGAATAACGAGCGTTCGAACGTTCGTTGGGGAACATAATGGATATTTAGAAATGTAACTGAATGACGAGCGTTCGTCGAAATAAAGCGAACGTTCGTTGGGGAATATAAAGGACGAACGTTGGTAACTTAGGCTAAATGACGAACGCTCGTTGATAGAGGATGAACGAACGTTGTGAATGTAGGCTGAATAACGAGCGTTCGTTGGGTGATACGACGAACGTACGTTGAGTACAGGAAGGTAGATGACGAGCGTTCAATGGATGATGTGACGAACGGATGCTGAGAAGAGGAGGCTAGTCTACGAGCGCTCGCTGGGGATGAGCGTTCGTTGGGTAGATGAGGTGAGTGGAGGCCAAATGACGAGCGCTCGTTTGGGACGAGCGTTCGTTAGGAAAATGAGGTTGGATGGCGCATACTCGTTATGGACGAGCGTTCGTTGGGATGATGAGGCGGGATGACGAACGACGAGCGCTCGTTTGGACGAGCGTTCGTTGGGAAGATGAGGCTGGATGATGAACGACGAGTGCTCGTTTGGACGAGCGTTCGTTGGGAAGATGAGGCTGGATGATGAACGCTCGTTATTAACGAGCGTTCGTTGGGAGGATATGGGCTGGATGGCGAACGCTCGTTATGGACGAGCGTTCGTTGGGAAAATGAGGTTGGATGACGAACGCTCGTTATGGACGAGCGTTCGTTGGGAAGATGTGGAAAGAGGAGCCCGAATGACGAGCGCTCGTTTTGGACGAGCGTTCGTTGGGAAGATGTGGCTGGATGGCGAACGCTCGTTATGGACGAGCGTTCGTTGGGAAAATGAGGTTGGATGACGAACGCATCGTTAAAAGCCAAAGGTTCCTGGACGTACGCTCAATTTTGGGCCTGGCCCAATTGAATGGTTTCTAACCTAGAATTTCCTAGGGGTTCTACCTTCCCGCTCTCATTCACTCATCCACTCAGATCCAACACCCTCCCGTAAGCTGCCTCTCTTATCTCACACACTTTCCAGAGACCCAAGTTTCTTTCTCTCTGGAAAACCCTAAATCTGGGAGGCACGCTGCCGCCACCTCGGCTGGAACCAGCCGCCGCCACCTCTGCCAAGACCACGACTTGGCCTCTCCGGTGACAACCTGAACTCCTCGCTTCGAAAACGCCAACCCAGGGACGGGTTTACCTCCCCGCGCCGCATCTCCGTCTATCTCTTCGGCCACCTCCCTCACAGCTCAGGCCGCCGGAACTCAACATCGTAGCGCCATTAACAGCGGCCAAGCTCTGCTTCCCCACCTCCTTCGCATATGCACTACTATGCCTTCGAACCAGCCACCGCGCCACCACCTTCTATTAGTCTCGACGTCGCCAGTGACACCACACTCCACCGGAGCTACCGCCGGTTGCGGCGTTCAACTCTCTCTTTCCCTTCTCGTGAATGACGAAAACGCACTCCCTGGGATGACTCTTCGCAGTGCTCTGTGTGAGATCTCTACTAACTCTAGGAAGATCATACGTAAAAATGGGTTGGCGAGATGATGATGGGAGCCTAGTGGAGGCTCGGAAGTGAGTGAGTTGGAGCTTTTTGGCTATGTGAGACCAGTGTGGTGGTTGTTTCTTCTTCTTGCAGAGGAAAGGAATTATAGGTTGTGTATGAATTTCTGCTTAATGGTTCAATCTTGTTGTTGGTTGGGGGGTGAACAGAGGCATTAAAGAATGTTGAAATTGGGAGAACTCGTGATGCTCAAGTATTTTGAAACGGATTGACACCAAAGGGATTTTCAGAGCTCCAATGTGCAGGGGTTCTTAGAGAAAGGTGATGAAAATTTTCAGTGAGAATGTAGAATAGAGAAAGGGGAAGACTCCTACCACGATACATATTCAAGCAAGGTGACTTCAAGCATAAAAAATGAAGCATAATGCAGCAAACTTACATGATTACATCCACACGAGTGAGTGCTTACCTCTTGTAGCTCTGCTTGCCTTTTCTGCTTCGTCTCCGATGATCTCTCACCTTTGTAGCTGGCGTTCTTCGTTCTCTGCCGGTGCAGAAAAAATGGTCCAAAATTCCTCAGCGATGGATGATCCAAGATAATCAACCGAGCTCTCAAAACCTCCTTTTTCTCCTTCTGATCCCAACCAAAATCCTCCTCCTAAAATCTTGGAAAATATTCCTTGTAACCACCTTGTCCCCCCCTTCCAGACACGTCCCTCGCATCCCCTTTTCCACGTTTTTTTATCTTTTTCTATTTCCCCTTTTTTTTAATTTTTATTTTATTTTTTAATTGTTTTCAATTTTAATTTTATTTTTCAATTTTTTAATTATTTTGATTAATTAACTCTATTAAAACAAATTGAAGATAAGAAAAATAGAAATTGAATTAAAAACAAAAAATCTAAATACATAAAAATAGAATAAAACAAAAAGGTAAAATAATAAAAAGGAAAATAATAAATAACCAATAAAAATAGAATTTTTTTACAACCCGGACAAAATTGAGTGTTGACATGGTGGAACAAAGAGCTCAAAAAACCATACCTAAGACAAATAAATCATCTTAACTTGTAAGAAACTTAATTCAAAAAACAATTTAAGTAATTACATCAAATACTATTAATTACCTGCAGCATGTAAACACAACCATCGACGTAAACGTTTGAAATACCTTTGCCTTTCTTCAAGCCTTCTGAAGCTTTGCACAAACTACGTAACAGAAAACGATAAACTACACTACCCCAACAATAACTACCCAAACCACTTAAGTTGTCAACAAGATTAAACATTACGGGAAACACTTTCCCGCTACGTTTTGGAAATAAAATCTCACTTATCCCTACCAGGAGGTAAAGGCTACAAAAATGAGAACAAGGTATCTTTTTCTTGTGTTTTCGCATTAGAATTTTGTATATCGAATTCAATTCCATTGTTCCTTTGCCTATGTATTTCACACATTCAGTATTGCCCAGCTCTTCCTTTAAGTTAATATTTGCACCATCTGTACTCAATCCCAACCCTAAATAAATATCATTTTCATTTATATTCAAAACTTTATTCCCAACTAAAAAACCACTACTACAGTCGTCCCACTTACCCAATAACTCACTCAATATATTTCTACCTACTTTAACATTGACATTGACATCTAAAAACCACGCAAATGGAGTCCTCGCAATCAATGACCGATGCTCGTCTGTCAAGCGTTCGTTCAAAGTACATATATACTTTTGTCGAAAAAGAGTGACGAACACTCAACTGCATAAACCAAAATAAAATCATCAAAACAACGAAAGCCAATAACCCAATAACCCAAGAACCACAACACAAGGATACCAACCCCAAACCTTAACCAAAACCAAATAAGCATGCTACGAGATGCCCAAACCGAATAACCAAGCTACGACATGGAATGAAAAACCACTTACCTTCGTCGTCGGACAATGGTCACCGGAACTTCCCATTCCGCACGATAACAGGAGACGAAACTGGACGGAGACAACACCACGTACACAGAACAAAGTGAAGCGACACAAAACGCGACCTTCGACCTTTCAAGAGAACGGTCCTTCGTTTCCAATGGAACAGAGAAAGGCTATTTTCGGATTTTCACTAAATATAAGGGTTACGGACTTCCGTTTCGTAGGTTTTAAAAAAATATTTTTTTAAAACAAACCAATCAAACAACGACACGTGGCGTTGTCAAAACAGTGTTAAAAATACGTTGTTGGAATATCGCGGTCCTTAAAGAAAACCAAACTTCCCGCACTGCTCTGACACATCTCCTAAGACATCTTCCTTATTCTGGGATTTTGTTTTTTTTTTGGTTTTTTCTTTTTTCTTTGTTTTTCTTAGACAACTTTCCAGGAATTCGGAGACACATCTCCTGATTCCAGATTTTTATTTATTTATTTATTTATTTATTTTCTATTTTTATTTTTTGTTATTTTTATTATTATATTTTTTATTAAAACAAAATAAAGTGAAACAATATAAAAATGAACGCCCCACTATTTGGACGAACGACTCACCACACTACTACCGAACGCATTTTGCTGATCAAACCATAAAAGGTCGAACGCTCAAAATCGAACGTTGGACGAAAATAAGCATCGTACGAACACTGAAGAGAAACATCATGGAGACCAAGCGTTCAAATGAGAATAACATCACCAAGACCGAACGTTCAAATGAAGACCGAACGTTCATTAAAACACTATGACCGAACGTTCCAACACATCAAGACCGAACGTTCAAACACATCACCACCGAACGTTCCAACACATCAAGACCGAACGTTCAAACACATCACGGCCGAACGTTCAACAATAAACACAAGACCGAACGTTCAAACACATCACGATCGAACGTTCCAACACATCAAGACCGAACGTTCAACCACATCACTACCGAACGTTAAAACAAACAAGACAGAACGTTCAATAATAAGCACTTCAACACCGAACGTTCAGTAAACATGAGAGGCTGAACAGTCGAATGTTTGAACTGAAAATTGCCGAACGTCAATGACACCAAATGGCCGAACGATTGAGGACGAGCGGTTTACTCTCTGCATGACCGAACGTCATAAGGTATGAATGGCCGAACGGTCGAGTGGTGGCTTGTGGATGACCGAACGGTTGAGGCTGAGAATTGCCGAACGTCCTAAAGGTATGAATGGACGAACGGTCGAATAAAGCAAACGACGAACGGTCGTGAATTGCACAGGACGAACGGTCGCTCAGGGCAAAGGACGAACGGTCGCGCAGGTCCAAGGACGAACGGTGTAGGACGAACGCTCTCTGTTTTTTTATTTATTTTCTATTTTTTTTTATTTGTTTTTATTATTATTTTTTTTTAATTTTTATTTTACACTCATGATGAAAATAAAATAAATCTATTAGTCCATCCGGACGAAATTGGGTGTTGACAGCTGCCCCTCTTTACTTAGATATTATTGGATAATATGAAAATTTGAGATTTTTGTATTATCGGAGTAAAAGCTAAGTAAAGAAAGAAACGCAAATTTCGTCCGGATTTCAAAATGAACAAGGAACAACCGGGAATTAAACCAATGGACAAGGCTGAGAGAATTGAAGTGTAACAACCTCGTGGAGGGTGTACCAACCCTGTGGATGAAGTGGATGAGGTGTAATAACCTCGTGGACGGTGTACCAACCCTATGGATAAAGGATATGAGGTTTACTAACCCTATGGATGAATGATATGAGGTGTACTAACCTTGTGGGGAGTGTACAAACCCTGTGGATGAATCATGTGAGGCGTACTAACCTCGTGGAGGGTGTACAAACCCTGTGGATGAATGATGTGAGGCGTACTAACCTCGTGGAGGGTGTACAAACCCTGTGGATGAATGATGAGGTGTACTAACCTCGTGGAGGGTGTACAAACCCTGTGGATGAAGGATGAGGTGTACTAACCTCGTGGAGGGTGTATAAACCCTGTGGATGAATGATGTGAGGTGTACTAACCTCGAGGAGGGTGTGCCAACCCTACGGATGAACGATGTGAGGTATACTAACCTCTTGGAGGGTGTACAAACCCTGTGGATGAATGATGTGAGGCGTACTAACCTCGTGGAGGGTGTACAAACCCTGTGGATGAATGAGGTGTACTAACCTCGAGGAGGGTGTGCCAACCCTATGGATGAACGATGTGAGGTATACTAACCTCTTGAAGGGTGTACAAACCCTGTGGATGAATGATGTGAGGTGTACTAACCTGTGGAGGGTGTACAAACCCTGTGGATGAAATGATATGAGGTGTACTAACCTCGTGGAGGGTGTACAAACCCTGTGGATGAATGATGTGAGGTGTACTAACCTCGTGGAGGGTGTACAAACCCTATGGATGAATGATGTGAAGATTAATAGGCTCGACGAGTGCCTTGAGGTGTGCTATCGTAGAAGAAACTCTTGGATTCAGATCTTTTTTGAAAAAACATTGGTAAATACTGAGCAAAACATTAGAGAGATTTAGATATAAAGGTCTGCTAACCTTTTTCACCACTTCATTTTCCCCTTACGGATTTTTTGAACAATTTTCTTCGCTTTCTATGAAATGATGTTATGTTATCATGGTGCATGAATGCATATGATCCATTGGTTTCGTTCCCTTCTTTTGCTCTCGCTTTCTCTTTCTTACACTTTTTTTTTTTTAAAAAAAATTGTGCTTGGAATCCGTTGTCAATGTTGACGTCAAACGCGATGTACGTTCGAAATAATGTCAAGAAGCAGTGGGCTCTTTGATGAAAGGAAGAAAGCATAACTAAGGGTTCAAATTCCCTCTAGCACTAGCTTGAACCTAAAAAGGTGCGGGAGATGAGTATGAAAGGTAGATGGTTGAATGATTACCTGTGGGTAACGTTAGCATTTGAATTTTTCTTACTTTGGGAGGTGTTGTTAGTATCTACACATGCATGGCTCGCAAGGGCTGCCCCAACTTTGTTGCGTATAGTAAACTTGATTTGGAGAGGTGGAAAGGTTCGGGTAGGAAGGATTGCCCCAATTTGGCGATTCTTGATTGACGGGGAGACTTCACATTTTTTGTCATTTCTCTCTTTTTTGTTTCGATGTTTTTATTTTCTTTCCCTTTTTTTTCTTTTGAGTGATTGTGTCATTCACCACATCATTTCGTTTCAGGGTTAAATTCGTGAGAAAGATTAGGACAAACAAGTCTTCAATTAGCGTGGACTTTTATTGGCTTGTACCATGGCTAAAGGTCAAAGGGTTTTGAAAGAAATGGATAATGAAGGCTCAAATAAGTGTTTGACGGTTAAATTGTTTCAACAAGAATCATTTGCAAGGTGTCGAGTCAACTATCCCTAGAGATTTGAAACTTCGGGCATCCTTTTATTTTCATTGCTGTTTTTTTCTTTCTTTTCTTCCCATTTTGGGTTGCTTGCTTTCGTTATCTTTATTGTGTACTTCTTTGAGACTTTATATATATTTTTATTTCTTTTTCCTTCTTCTCTTTTTTTCAGAAATCCCCTCCTTGATTTTGGATGCCCTTGATGTACCCTTTAGGTTGACATCGATGTGCTAATGATTCTTGTCGAGGGTGATGGAAACAATTATAATTTATGGCTCAAAAGGGGTGCAATTGGATAAACTTCTTTTAACGTTTGGATAAAGAAAAAAAAATGGCCACACGTCACTCTGAATCTTTGCTTACCTTACTTTCTCGCGACTTTAGCCCTGGAATAAAACTCGGTAGTGGTTGACACATCGACTTCATTATCTTTCTTTCTCTTTTTCCCTTTTTCTTTATTTATTTATTTTTTTATCTCCCAATCAACAGATCGTTGGGGATGTGTACCATGATGAACACTGCCCCAGTATTGTATTCATGACAATCCGTTGTTTTAATGGGAAGCGAAAAGGCTGAGGGTTCAAGTAGTATGAATGCAGATGCTCTAGCTGGAAAAGAACGATGGTTACCCCCGAAACGTTGCATCAGGAGGAAACCCAACTTTGGTATTTTCAAAACTTATTTTGCTTTTGCTTTTCGAAAACACTATGCCCTTGACAACCTCATTGACAACGAATTCAACATGTGTCTTTTCTTTTGCTTTTTTTTTTTATTTTTTTTTACGACACCCACCAGGACCGAGCTAAGCCAACTGAATACCCGTGATGCTTTTATTTGACATTCGTTCAATTATTTTCGTTTTCATTCCTCTTTATTTACCTAAACAGCTTAGCGCGACATGCAATAATTTCAGAGAGTATGAACAAAAATTAATATGCGGTATTTATTGAATGAAATAACGCAGATTACAACAATTTAAAAGGCGATGTCAATATTCGCTAACGGCAACCCCTATCACGGAATCATCATGCATAAAACTTTTTGACCGCATCAGAATTAACCGGTAACAGTAATTCTTCCCCATCCATCCTTGTGAGAATTAGTGTCCCACCAGAGAATGCTTTCTTTACCACAAACGGTCCTTCATAGTTTGGGGTCCATTTGCCTCTATGATCCTTTTGGATGGGCAAAATCCTCTTCAACACCATTTCGCCTTCATGAAACTCTCTTGGGTGCACCCTTTTGTCAAACGCCTTTTTCATTCTCCTTTGATACAGCTGTCCATGACACATTGCTGTTAACCTTTTTTCTTTGATAAGGTTGAGTTGATCGAATCGGGTTTGAACCCACTCAACTTCCTCTAACTTAGTTTCCATTAACACGCGTAAGGAGGGAATTTCGACCTCAAATGGCAGTACCGCTTCCATCCCATACACTAGCGAGAACGGCGTAGCCCCAATTGATGTTCGTACTGATGTGCGGTATCCGTGCAAAGCGAAAGGAAGCATTTCGTGCCAATCCTTGTAAGTGACCACCATCTTCTGCACAATCTTCTTGATGTTCTTGTTAGCAGCCTCTACTGCCCCATTCATCTTTGGACGATAAGGAGAGGAATTATGGTGGTGAATTTTGAAATCCTCACATAACTCCGCCATCATCTGATTGTTCAGGTTGGTAGCGTTATCAGTGATGATCTTGTTAGGTAGCCCATACCTACAGATCAACTCCTTCTTTATGAATCTAACCACAACCTTTCTAGTCACGTTGGCATACGAAGCAGCCTCCACCCACTTGGTGAAATAATCGATTGCGACTAGTATGAAGCGATGTCCATTCGACGCTTTTGGTTCTATAGCTCCGATGACATCTATTCCCCACATCGAAAATGGCCATGGTGTAGACAACACGTTCAGAGCATTGGGTGGCACATTGATATTATCTGCATATATCTAACATTTCTCACACTTTCTCACGTGTATGCAACAATCGTTTTCCATGGTCAACCAGAAGTAACCAGCTCTTAAGATCTTCCTACCCATCGAATGTCCATTCATGTGTGTACCGAATGTACCTTCGTGCACTTCTTTCAATATCAACTCGGCTTCCTTTGCATCCACACATCTGAGGAGAACCATGTCATGGTTTCTCTTGTATAAAACATCCCCACTTAAGATGAAACTGCCGGCCAACCTTCTTAGTGCTCTTTTATCGTTTTCAGACGCATCCTCAGGGTATTCTCGGGTTTTAAGATACCGCTTGATATCAAAGTACCAAGGTTTACCGTCTAACTCCTCCTCGATGAAGTGGCAATATGCTGGCTCTGCATGGCTTTTCATTTCGATTCTTGGTAATTCTGCATCTTGATCAACCTCAAACATTGATGACAAGGTAGCCAGTGAGTCTGCTAATTGATTATCTTCTCGCGGTATATGGTTAAATGTGATGGAATCGAAATACTCCATTAATACCGAACGCTTAAGATCAGTAGTACACCAAGACCGAACACTCAAGATCAAACACTATTAAACCGGACACCATTAGGACGAACATTTTGAATATTGATCGATCAAATACAGTACTATGTCGAACACCTACAGTACTGGACGGTACCCAAATCAAGGTTTCACATACACTAACGACTGTCACAACCGTTCGTCAATGATGCAGTCTGAAAAGTCAATGTGATTGTGACTGTGACCTCGGTTTCACATAGACCGAACGACCTCGTTTGTTTGCAGAATCGAGGCAGTAGTTGACCGAACGACCTCGGTTGTGCGCTGTGACTGTGACTAAAGAGACCGAACGGCCTCTCAGACACTAATGTTCGGTTTCACTTCTGCTATGAACCGAGGCAGTAACCGAACGTTCCAAGTTAATTTTGTCCACTAATATGCCTCGGTCGTCTGAGACAGAGCCAATAAGACCGTTCGGTTTCGCTTCTGCTATGAACCGAGGCAATAACCGAACGTTCCAAGTTAATGTTGTCCACTTATATGTCTCGGTCCAATCTCTTCTCTATGCCATTTATCTTCTTCCCCCTTTCTCACTGGTTCTAGGTTCGTATTGCAATAACAAGAAAAATGAAAATAGAACATGATTTCATTCATTTTTGCTAGTTCAATACATTGTTCATCTCGTTTTCATCACCTACTGCATCCTATGACAAACAAAATGCAGAATACATTATGGATTTGTCATCCATATTGAAATTACAATAATATTAACCATACAACAACAACAAACAACCCCTATCAACAACTTCATCCATTTTTCCACAACCTTCATAGAATTTTTCAAATCAATCACCATATTCGCTACCCCACCCATTTCTTCTGTCTTTGACGAACACTCATGCTTTCCTTCCCACTTCAGATTCGTATAACATCTTTCATTACCATCATCACAGCACCATTTGAAGAAATTGCAACCACAGTTTGCATCAAATTAATAAAAATAAGGATCTAATTAAGACTTCAAATAAAACAAGGACCTATTTCAAATTTGGGACGAAAATAGGGACCTACTGTGACATTAAACCTTTAGGAAAATGATACTTGAACAACCTCTTTTGACAACATTTAGACACGGGACAAGTGTCTAAATGGAAGTGGTCCACGTGGAAAATCAAAAAGCAAATGAAATATGACGTGGAAAGGGGGTGGGCAGGGTTTTCAAGTTGCGTTTCAAATTTCAAATTTATTTGAAAGAATTGTAGAGAGAGAAGCGCGAAGGTTGAGAGGGAGAGTGTGACCTAGAGAGAGAGGCCGAGAGAGTTGGAGAAAGGGAGTTCGAGAGAGAGAGGTCCGACAGAGTGCTTGCCGGGGTGCCGCCGGACAACGTTGAAGGCCGTGTCGGAGCTATTCAACCCCTCCAGCCGGTTCCGATTCACGTCCGCCGCAGCTCCGACGTTGGCCAAGGAAGCGAAGACAGCATCGTCTTCCGTCCGGCCCAGCAAACTACAATTCAAATTCAAAATATAAACAATCAAAAAACTCAGTTTCAAACAAACAAATCAATTTTCAAAACATTTTATGTACTTACATTTTTATAACCTCCTTCTTTTGAGCAATCCATCTACGCCAATTCAATCAAAGTACAATCGACGGGGGGAAAAAACCCTAACAAAAGGCCAAGGACCTTACACAGAAGACAGACTGGGTGGGTGGCTCCTCTTGGAACAGCGGCAGCCAAAAACGCGTCGGTGAAGGAATCGAACAACACGGGAAGCCGGCGGAACTCCGGCGGAACTCCGGTCGCCAACAAACCGCGACGCTTGACGGAATCAAAGGAGTCGAAAGAAGACTCGATGGCAAGCTGGGGAGAGAGGTCGATGGACTCTGTCTACAGGCTGGGTGCGACGAAGACGAAGACGGAGTCTCTCTCACAGCGCTATCTCACTACCTATCTGTTTCTCTCTCTACCAAACCCTAACAGCCACCTCCCACCTCACGTTCTTGCCGCCGACGATGCGGGTTGGCGGGCGGACGTCGCGGTAGCAGGCGAGGTGGCGTCGGCCTTGCAGGTGACATGCGCGGGCGCCCGCTCGCAGACCTCACAGAGTGTAACGCGTGGATGGCGCGAGGCGAAGGTAATGAGGTGGATGATGGTGGTCGGTGACTTCGGAGAAAGGGCTGAGGCACGGTCTCGGTAGAGGAAGATGTGGGGGTTAGGTGGTTGCGGACAAGAGTAGCAGAGGGAGCCAGCGTCCCTAGGCCGTGGTCATGAGGTGTTAGCCGTGTGTAAGGATGATGATGTTGGGTAAGGTAATAAGGAAGAAGATGATGAAGTTGGTCGTGAGGTTCCAGATGAAGGTGATAGTGGGTGCTCGAGGGTGGCTATGACAGTGAGTGAGTATGGATGAAGAGATGGATGTTGGAGGTGATGGGTGCTCCTAGTAGCCGTGAGCGTTGGAGATGAAGGGAGGCTTGAAAGCTTGGTTCCCGTCTGTGAAAAGTGCTAGTGGAAAGAAAAGATGGCTGGAAGGGTGTCGCGGGGGAGTTAGTGCCCCCCTAGCCGTGGTCACCAGGTATTCCAGATGAATGAAGAGTAAGATGAAGATGATGTGATGAAGATGATGGATTCCAGTAGCCGTGAGTGTGTGCATATGAGTGTGAGGGGCTGGATTTGTTATGTTCTGTGGGTTGATTGGATTATGAGAAAATGATGATTAAAGTTGAAAAATGGATTCGTTGGGTTGCTTCTTATATTTCTTGCAGGTTTGGTGTGGATAAACAAAAATGCCTGTGAAGTGATGGCAGGGAGGTATGATTGCTCTCGGGTGTTGGATATGATGAATGAAGAAGAAAAACGAAGATGGTGGGTGTTGCTGTGGTGTTGGAGATGAAGATGATGATGATATTGGAGATGGTGTTTGCTTGGAGAGGATTCAAAATCCTGATAAGATTAGATCTGAGGAAGAAAAAGAAGGTAGTGTGAGGAAGGGTGTTTGGCCGTGTGTGAATGATGATGGTCATGGGGTGAGGGGAGTCGTGTTGGAGGTAGAGGTGTTGGGGGTGAAGTTGGCCGTGTTGGAGGTGAAGGAATGGATTAGGGGGGTTATGATGGGTGTGCTCACGATGATCAGAGCAGTGGAGAATCCTAGCGGTTGATGGTGGCTAAGTTTGCTTCTTAATCTCTTAGAGCTCCTTTCTCTGCAAAGTCTCCTCTCTCAGAAAAATGGTTCCTCTCTAGTCTCTTGATGAAACATATTTAAAGGAAAAGGAACTCCAAGCTTGCTGCAGTGCTTCCCAGGAGCTCAGACACATCCCGTTAGACATATTCCTTAATCTGGGATTCTTGTTTTGTCTTTTTTGCTTTTTTTTTTTTTTAGACAACTTTCCAGGAATTCAGAGACACATCTGTGAAACCCTTAATAATTAGTATAAATTAATTCTGACACCTCACCATTAATGCACGCCACATCACTTCTCAGCCATTAAAACCCACTTCCAAATCTAATAAACCCCTCTGCTTTGCACTGAAACCAAGCCACAATCATTCTCTGCAACATTAAAAACGCACCAAGCCACACATGCACGCACGCCACGTGTCGCGGGAGAAGTTTCTGAAATCAGAGTTTGGTGTGCAGGTGTCAACTTGGGACACGTTCGTTCAAACGAGCGTGAGATTTACAAAACCAGATTTTTGAAAACTCTTTCTCTCACCTGCACCACTCATCTCTTTTCTCTGAACTCAAACCCTTCATCTTCTCCAACTTCTCTCTGAAACCAGTCACCTTCTCTCTACTGTAAAACTCACATCTATTCTCCGATCACGTTTGTAGCACCGTAGGAGTGTTCGTCCTGCTGTGATCTTCCTTTTGGACCGAACAAAATTGGAATCTAAGCTGGTGAGTCCCCTTTCCGTAGTTCGTCCTTAGGTTTCTGGAAAAATAGGGTTTTTAGTTTCATGCAAGCTTGTATTCTAAGTGTTCTGTATTCCGTGGTTAGATTTTGTTTTGGAAGAGTCAAGAATATAAGAAAAGCTTGTTGAACGAAGCCACTTTTACATCTAGGACAAGTTTGGTTGCCAATCCGGGTAAGGGAAGCTTATATGTTTAATTTATACTGCATGTTGTATGATCTGGTCTGGATGTATGAAAATATGATGTTTGAGCTGTTATGAATGAACCCTGTTGCGCTGTATGAATCTGCTTTTGATTGTATGTACTGCATGCTGATTTTGATGAGTATGAAGGATAAATGAGTAGTGTATAGTTGGATTTGATGACGTGAATTAATGTTATAAAGTATGAAAATTATGTGGATATGAAATTTCAGAGTTTGATTCATGTGAAAAATGTTAAAGTTAAGATATTTGAAAATCTGGATCTGATAAATTCCCTATGATAATAGACGCTCGTCACCGTACGGTCTTATACCGTTCGGTTTCCCTGAAAAGACTTAGAATTGAATTCTTTCATTTGGGAGGAATTCGGTGTCAGAACGAGAGTCTTCAATTGAGTTACTATGTTTGAGCGTTCGGCTCAACATAGAGTTGTCGTACGCCTTAAATTAAACAATGCTGAAACGAGAACGTTCGGCCTTATGTCGAGTGTTCGTTCTTAGTAGCGTTCGGCCTTATGTCGAACGTTCGTTCTTAATAGCGTTCGGCCTTATGTCGAACGTTCGTCCTTAGTAACGTTCGGTCTGATACCGAACTTTCGTTTAAATGGCGCACGGTATTCTACCAAGCGTTCGTCCTAAATAGTGCTCGGTCTTATAACGAGCGTCTGTCCTGAATCGCGCTAGGTCTCATATCAAGCGCTCGTACTGATTGGATAAATAACTGATAAAATAGCGTTCGTGTAAAGTATTAACTATTCATTTTATTTACGTTCGTTAAATTCCTGGCATTGGTTTTTCCTATGCAAATTTCTTCAAAGATAAATTCTAAGTGTTCTTGACACTCCATTGTGCATTAAATCTGGTACAAGTTTTTATCCCAAATATTTTCTAAGGACCAGTACACTTCAAGTCGAGTCAGTTCATTTAATTGGTCAAACAGAAATTACGTTCGTTATATATTCTTCCTGAATATCCAGTAACTTCATTTGGACGTTCGTCCTAACTCTTCAGTGGACTGAACGTTCGTCATTTTTGACTCCTGAAACTAAAGATGTAAAAGATGATGGAATATGATATATTAATGTGTGAACACTATGAGAACTGAATCTATGATGTTGGATTTTGGACGAGCGTTCCAGGGAGGAACGTCTCATATATGTTGAATATTGAATTGGTAAAGTATAACTGTGGTTAGCTAATGCTGGCTTGGTCCATCCTGATATTCCATGATACTCATCTTCACGTAGAAGGGGGTAGTCATGTGTGGGAATGGCAGGAGGTTCTATTCCTTAGGGGTACTTTGGATAGAGCTAACCTCGAGTGGCAGCTGTTGAGTGTATCCCAGTTACTACATCACTCGGGTGCAAGGACGCCTGTAGCTACACGGTTCATACAGTCCGGACGGTCGTCTATTGTATTTATAAATTACTATGATGAATTATGTTAAATTGTATGTTGTGCGTATGCATTGAAATGTTGAATGTGTATGTTGGATGTATGAATTAAATATTATAAGCTTACCCTTTCGTTTTCCTTGTGTTGTCAATTGTCCATGTACGTTCGTCCTGTCTTGCAATGATCATCCGTTGTGGATGTGAGCAGATGGTGGTGCATCTCTTGAAGAAACACTGGAAGAAGAAAATTTGGAAGATGCAAATCTGGTTGAGGTGGAAGTCAAGGCCGAGCCTTAGAGCGCTCGTTAGATTTGTGATGTAAATGGTAGAATAGTTGTACGTACGGTTAAATGTTTTGTAAAACCGTTCGTCCTGTTTATCTCTGAATACTATTTTGAACGTACGTTCTTTTGTACTGATGCCGTTCGGCTTTTAAACGCTGAGTTTAATGCAAAGACTGTTTATGTTGCTGTTAATTGTAATTAATTCTGAAATATGGTAATTACTATATTTTGGGATGTTACACACATCCCTCATTCCGGATTTTTGTTTTGGCACATACCATATCAACATTTACCTTTATTTATTTTAATTTTTTTAATTTTTATCTTTTATTATTTTTATTATTATTATTTTTTAAAACAACAAAATAAAAGTCGAATGCCTCTTTGCTGGACGAACGCGAGTACAAACATCATCTAAAACGACCGTTCACTATGGACACAAAAACATACCAAGACCGAACGTTCAAATAAAAAGACCGATCGCTATTTGCTAAACACCACTCGGTTGAATTCTATTTCGACGAACGGCAGGAGATCACCCACTACTAGGACGAACGCTCAAACGGAATCACTACACTGTATTCAAACACTATTAGGCCGACCATTGTGAGATGAAACCGTACTTGGCCGAACGCTCAAATCCGAACGCTCACTACCTGAGAACAACTATGATCAAACATTATTAAACCGGATACAATTGGGCCGAGCGTTCAAAGATAAAATCTCATTAAGATCGAACGCTAACAATTACGAACAGCAAACCTGAAAATTGCCGAATGTAGGAACCCTTGACACTGAAAATTAACGATCGTCAAAGGGACCGAACGGCTAAACAATTGAGGACGAGCGACCGAACGTCTTTGAGGTCGAATGGCCGAGCATCAGTGGGGTACAATGACTGAAAGCAGGAGCGTTCGTGGCAATGGACGATCAAATGAACGCACCGTCTATGAAGAACGATAACACTACTTGACCGAACGTAAAGGTGATGACCGAACGTTCATTATAACAATAACATCACGAAGACCAAACGTTCAGATGAAGATCGAACGTTGATTAAAACCAGAATGACCGAACGCTGACAATTACTAAAGAACGGACAGTAAACCTGCGAGGACAAACGGTCGAACGCTTGGCTATAGGCATGGTAGATCCCGAGGGTTGCCGAACGTCAATGAGAATGGCTGAAGGCTGATCATGGATGACCGAGCGTTCAAATAAGAATACCATCACCAACACCGAACGTTCAAATAAAGACCGAACGTTCATTAAAACACTATGACCGAACGGTTATTCTCTGCATGCCGAACGTCCTAAAGGTCTGAATGGCCGAGCGGTCGAATAGTGGACGCTTGGGAACCACCGAACGGTTGAAGCTGAGAATTGCCGAACGTGCTTAAGGTAAGAATGGACGAACGTTCGAATAAGGCAAAGTACGAACGGTAGAGGACGAACGTTCGTGAAGCTAAAATACAAGGCCGACCGCTTTTTTTCTTTTTTCTTTTATTTTATTTTTATTTTACACACATGATGAAAGTAAAATAAATCTACTAGCCAATCCAGACGAAATTGGGTGTTGACAACAGTCATCCTTAGAATAGTGCGAAATTTCTGACTAGAGTATTAGAATTTCTCTCTGGAAATTACGAAGAATTTAAAACTTTAAACACTCAAAAGTTCTTCCTTATAATATGAAATCATGGAATAAAACTCGCAAATCTAAGCTGCAGTACTGCCGTCTTCATCAAGAGCTGTTTCCAAAGTATCCTCCCCGCCATCTGCTCCCATCCAAGTGGATGATCATTGCCAAAGAAACATACACAAGCAATACAAACAAGCAAGGGTGAGCTAGATATAAAAAGCATGTTATACAATCTTGCATGACATGCAAAAATTATCCAAACATGGTAAACTGACATCACAAGAATTGTTACTTTATACCCCGACCACAGTCATGAGGTTAATCCGTTATCACTCACCTAGGACCTCCTGCTACTTCTCACCACATAGTTCAATCCTCTCTACATGAGAAGAAAGACCATTGGAGTTTCAGGATGACCCCCAAAACTGAGCTACCATGTAATCATTCTATACAACCCCAAAACACCACCATGTATCCTCTCCTTGAGGATCATGGAATTACGTCCATGAATCATACTATTACTTTGAACCTTATCCCAACTCATGAATTACCAGATACCCCCATAATATCACATTAAATCCAACATATCTCATACATTCACATAAATCACATCACAGTATATATTTTCCAAACATTTTGCACATAATTCAATTCAAGAGAAAATGAACTTAAAACCCAACAGAATACTATTTGGACGAACGTTATCTGCCGAACAGTATTGAACGAACGCTATTTACCAACAGGCCGAACGCTATTTCACCGAACACACTATTAGGCCAAACACTGAGATTGATACTTAGGCCGAACGCTGGGATCGAGTACTTAGGCCGAACGCTATTTCGCCGAACAATATATTGGATCTAAACACTATTAGGCCGAACGCTATTTTACCGAACACCATATTGGATTTAAATACTATTAGGACGAACGCTGAGATTGATACTTAGGCCGAACGCTTTGATCGAGTACTTAGTCCGAACGCTTTTTTACCGAACACCATATTGGATTTAAATACTATTAGGACGAACGCTGAGATTGATACTTAGGCCGAACGCTTGGATCGAGTACTTAGGCCGAACGTTATGAGATTAAACTCTACTGGGTCGAACGCTAAAAGACGGAACTCCATATTATACCGAATACTATTTAGCCGAACGTTAAGGTTGATCACTTAGACTCGACACTAAACACCAATAGCTTTTTGACCGGATACCATTAGGTCGAACACCAAAAGAACGAACGCTATGATCAAGCACTTAGACTTAACGCTAAGACAGCGAACACTACCAGATCAAATTCCATCAAGACCGAACGCTCAAGATCACTTCCTGAGAATACCAATTTAAGGACGAACGACTACAATCACTAATAACCAAGATCGGACGCCTGTGATCCAAACCTGAGAATCCTAATTGAGAACGAACGCTCATAAGCCGAGAATACCTCATTTAAACCGAACGCTAAATATGACTTTCTGAGAATACCAGTTTAAGATTGAACGCTTAAGATTGCTATTTCACCAAGACCGAACGGTACTAAATCCAATTCTTAACCGAACGGTACTAAACATTCAAGACAGAACTATAACAGATCAATACTTAACCTGACACTATTAAATCAGAGTCTCGACCGAACGGTATTAAGTAAAGCCTGACGAACGATAAAATCAACACCTAACCGAACGATACTAAAATCAAGGCTTAACCAAACGGTAACAACTAACGACCGAACGCTACACCGATAATGATGGACGAACGCTAACGTTCGCCGAATACAAAACCGAACGCTCAATTGAAACTACCAATTTTTAGGACCGAACATTCGAGATTGACCGAACGTTCAGGATATTTTGGCCGACCACTAATTGGTCGAGCAGTGCGGACGAACGTGCGTTTCTGCAGAATCACACCAGATTTTCCAGAAACCCAGAGACCCCATTTTTCATCCCCTTTCTTCCCAGATTTGCTTCAACAACAATATTCTACCACCACTCATAAACTTTTGAGTGTTTAAATTTTTAATTGTCCCATAATTTCCAGGGAAAAATTCTAATACTCTAGTCGGAAATTTCGCACTATTCTAAGGATGACTGTAATCCTTGATTAACTCTTGACTGCTTTCCTATATTATGCATGACGACATCTTTATTATATATGTGTGACGTATATAATTGGGATGTTACATGTATGGAGGAAAAAGAAAGAAAAAACAATATTTATAAATCATTGTTCTATTTCTAACTTTTTTATTATCATCTCTAACATATTTTTATAGGCAAATAATTATATTAAATAGAGCATTTGAGATCTTCAATCCATATATATATATATATATATATATATATATATATATATATATATATATATATATATATATATATATAAGAGAATAGTGAAATGTTTTGAATCTAAACATTTAAAGTCTCCAATTTTACATTTGAACAACCTCCACAACAACATTGACTGTTAAAATAATTTTTTATTGAGCCTACGATTATAAATAAATTCACAAAAACTATTTTTATTATGAAAAAAAAACATATAAACGAGACAGATGACATAAGAGAGATCAAAAGAATAGGTAGTAAAAAAAAACATTAATAAACCGGAGAAAAAAATCCTTCATGTATATCCAATATAAGATAATTAATCTCATACATGTTTCCTTGATGAATCTAGGTAAGCTAAATATTTGGACCATAGGTTGGTCGAATTGATCCAACTAATTAACACTCCTAACAAACACAGCAATGGTGAAATCCAATCTTTTATAATTGATCTCTATGTGTAAATGCAGAATACAGACTTAAAATCTCAAACTCTTGGTTGATTTATCATTTGGAATATTAGATAAAGAAAAACATCCAAGTTAAGAAAAAAAGTAAAAGAAAAGTTGTAACTTTAAAGTATTGGGGGGACGAACTAAACATGGTGCAACCTAATGCCGGTTCAATCTTCACATCAAGAGTCAATTTTTGGTAGTTGATTTTCCTCCAATGGACTAATTCTTTTTTTTTTCTGCTATCTATACCCTGTTTTAAGAACTGCAACCTATTTCTGCACAAAATTTACATTACCAGAAATCAACGACAAGAAAATAAAACAATTAACGAATGAAGGGCATTAACAAATACCAAGACCACTGCACAAGTGCGAAACCCTGAATCCACTAATCAGACTGCTAATATAGCTTCATAGGGATATTTACACGGTAAGGGCAAGTCAAAACCATTTAATAATCCAATAACCGTACTTGATAGCAAAAATTTGATGAAAAGATATTTAAAAACGGAAATTCCAAGATCTATGTACTGCAAACCTGGATAGCCCAAAACACCAGCCCGCATAAATTACAAATAATATGACAAAGGCTTTACATGTATAGTATGGAACACAAGATAAAAATATTGTCAATCAAGTGATGTGCCACAAAAACACAATTATGGATGATAAACCTTACTTGGAATCAGTAAGGCGGCCATGTAGGCTCCATCTTTGGCGAAAACCTTCAATGCCCTCAATTCCACTAGCAAGAATTAGGCGCCTATACATATGAAACCAAGGTACATAAGATGTCCACAGATTGAAAATTCTAAACATCACATTCACACACCCAAATGTCACACGATATCCAATACACAAATATTGTCAAAAGTTTTGGGTGCTAAAGTGAGGAAATAAGGTCAATCAATAGAAGTATATAAGGCAATCCAAGAGCTCTTATGAATTTAGTTTATAGTTTTTAGTGCCTAAAGAGAATTTATTTTATACAAATTCACTACCAACTTCAATAAAATAAACTATGTGCTTTAGATATTGGAGATCAGTTTGAAAAAACAAAATAAATCTTAGTCCTAGGTTTTGATTTCTTTTTTAAATAGATATTAGAAGTCCAAATAAGAACAAATATTCTTCTCTACCATCATAAATTTTGGGATAAGTACAGTAATATCTTTAGAAGAGTAAGATAGAGCACCACCTTCCTTAAAATAAAAGCAATGAAATGTTTAGTCATAAAAGATAATCATGTCTAAAGAAGCTGAAGTTTCTGTAGTTTAAAATCTTAGGAAAAATCATTCTTCAAGGATTTATTAAAAGCTTGCTTTATGCTCCATTAGGATATGTAAAGAAAAGAAACATTCTAGACAATGGACCACATTACAGGACTACTTGAACATACCTCTCCAATGATGTAACTTCTGCCTCAAGCTGAGAGGCCCTCCCCTTGGCTTCATCTAGAGGCATTGATAAACCCAACTTCAATTCACTATCTTGAAGTCGCTTCCGTATCTCCTTATCCTGGAGTTTATTTATTTTTATTCCAAAAAAAAGTAAAGGTGATGATAATCTAACAAACTTAATTGTCCTAAATCTTTATCTCCAACAATAACAATTAGCAAATACTACACATATTAAAGATCATTCAAAGAAGATTACATATGATTTAGTGGTAAAATGGAAGAGATGGAGTAAGGAGGAAGAAAAATAAATGAATATTCATAAATGATATCTGATAACAATGTTCTCACCCTTCGTTCAGCACATTGCTTATATAAAGCAATTTCATCTTGACAAAATGGTTCAATGTCATTGATTTGCAAGCCTGCAAGATATAATAAAGCTCATAAAACGTTCAGATAAAAAAGGCTGCAATAGACAAACATCTAATATTAAAAACAATTATCTCGTTAACATACTGCACTGTTACTGAACCTTGTTGAAGTTTTAGTCCTTTAACTTCTCCAATCTGGGCATACCAAAAAAGTGTACCCACTTTTTTTACAAGGTCGGAAAAAAATCAAGTGACTCACGTTCCTACATAACCATAATCCTAATTACAAAACAACGAAGCAAAATAACTGCTTAATGCATGTCATTGCATCTACTTAGAACTATCAAATGAAAATAAAAACGTAGATCTAAGGGCTATTTTTCTTAAAAGTAAATCTTACGACACAAGTTCAATTTCCAGAATATAATGTTACTAGAATTAAACTACAAAAAAAAACCAAGTATATAAATAAATTACTCTTATTTTCTTTTTGCGCCATTAATTTCCTTATTTTTTATACACATTAATTATTAGGATTTTAGACGTTCTTTCTTCTCTATACAACTGTATTAAAATTAAGACAGGAGAATTCACTACATTTATTCACTTAAAGGAAATGTTTATATATACATACTATACCGCAACAAGAAAAACAGAAAATACAACTACAAACTATATAAAAAACAAACTAACATTCCAAAAATAATACCAAAGATGCCGAATAAATTGTGTACCTTGAATAAATTGTTCCCTAATTTTATGCAAGAAAAGGAATTAAGGGAAAGAACAGTTGCACCTGGTTAATGAAAACGATACTTACAGAGAAATAGATTCCTGAGAAGTCCATCACACAAATCAACACCTTGGAGGACATGGGAGGCTATTTCCGGTGGTACTACAGGCGATGGAGGACCGGTCATTAAATCATCACCAACCAAAATTGTTTCATCCATAGTTGGCTGCGAATCGACTGAAACCCACACAAAAGTTTATTAGCATTATTCATCTTCCAAACATTTGAACCTTTTCATATTTTAAGGTATGTGACCTAAAGCAAAACAATTTAACATGCCAGTAAAGACAACATAGTCAGTATAACAGAGATGACGTACCATCCACGGTTGCTTTCTGGTAATCCTTCCGCAAAGAAAACACAACAATTCTGGTTTTTTCTGTTCTTTTTCTTTTTTATAGCAGCTCACAATATACGACTGCAGAAAAAAAAAACATGGATTACAATATCATAGTATAGTTGGTATTGCTATTGGTTGGCTAGCGGTGATCGGTGAGCTAAGGCTGTACAAGGGAACGGTTGATGGGTATAAAACTGCAAATGCAGGGGTTTACCGTGGCCTTCACGGTTATTGTATTTAAGAAGTGTGTCTATCTTTTTGAATTTAATTCACAACATAAGGGAAGTGAATGGAGGAATAAATGGTGAGTGAAAAAAAGAAACAACCAAGTAATGTGATTAAATTTTTATAAAAATATACCAAATGACTAAACAAGTATTTCACCGTTACGGACAGTTTTTCATCATTTCTACAAACACCTTATGGGCATATAATTTCTACAAATGCTAAATGAAATGATGATGACCCAACAGAGGTCTCCTCCTTCATGATAAATCTTTCCGCAGGCTTGCCGTTAGTTTGACTTGTCTTTTCTTTTACCACTGATGGAAGTGGCATTGTTTTCATCGACTTGGGAATCCAAGCAGCTACTTACACCATTGGAAACAGTAGCGACAGAATCATGACCACTTGGCCGGGTAATGCAGAGCCAACATATCGAAGACTCACTGCTAGTGCCCGGTGCCAGCGGCACATGCCAATAACCTTTTTCCGATTCCTGAAACATTTCAAGAACAGCATTTAGAAACAGTAGTCAAGAAACAAAGTTCTGAATTTGACGAGGCATGGTATACAAACATTTTGGATGCTGAAGTAGTTAGGATTTTTATGTTTGCAAGCTCAGCTTAGATGCCACGTGAATAATCTCAATGCTCTTATACAATGTTTCACTAATAACAATCATCAGATATCCAACTTCAATTTCCAAACATACAACTTCACCGGTTTCTACGCTATTTTTGTAATATGAAACTAATTAAGAGGTAAAAATAAGCAATTGATAATAAAAAAAGGGGTAGAAAAATCGTGGTGAGGCATCTTGAAATTCCTATGGGTTTGGAAGGGTGTCACATCCCACACACATTGGCCAATTGGGTAGATAGAAAGAGCATCCAAGGTATCTTTGCGCCGTAGGTTTGTTTACTGCTCCTGCTCAGGCATCTTTATATTCCTTGGTAGATGGAAAGGGTATCCGAAGCATACGTAGTTAAGCCATACCCTAGTAAATAAATCGTGAGTATCTTGCTCAGATGTCAGAGCAAGCACCATTTCACCAAACATTTGCAAGTATATTCCAGTGTTACCCCTCTGCTTATCAACAATAAATACAATGAAAACATACCATGCTTAAGAAATGAACAAACAAAAATGCAAACAAAATATATATTAAGCATTACTATTTGCACAAATGCCGATATTTTGGAGATCAAACTAATTAAGAATAACTTATCTGCATCCACACCAATTGTAGGAGACATACAATTGTCATCACAAAAAGGATCTCACTCTGATCCCTGAAGGACAGAGATCAAAGTTGCTTGCACAACTTCATGAACATTAGAGGTAAAAAAAAGTTTAAAAAGAATATAATGAATCATCACTTTATTAAATGACAATACAAATCTCTTGTTAATAACCAGAATAATTGTCTCAGGCCAAATAGTAGGAAGATATACACAAACACCAATGAAAATGATTGAGGTGGCACTGGGAACTAGTTATTGAGTCCCGTTCAGAAGGTATAGAGGAATTAAATTAATTATTTAGGGGAAGTTTGCTAAATGAGAGAAGTGGGTTTTGATTATTCTCTTCTTCATCTAAAGCAGAGGGCATTGCAGTATAGGTGTATTCTCTGCACGAGCTGTGCTCCAGAAAAGTAAAGCAGCCCCTTTTACACTTATGTTTTTTCCTTCGTCTGTGATTCGTTTATGTTTTGAAGCTTACACTGACAGAACACAATAGAATCCCTTTACCCTCAGTCCTCAATCTTGGGTCCCTAAGTCCTAACTTCCTACCATCTCCCCTCGAATACCAAAAGATCAAAACTACTAAGTTGTCAGACAGAACAAAATGCAAGGGCATCCCAGAAGGAACAGTAGTAGAGTGGCCACTCCAACATTACCTGGATAACCAATGAATATGATGGAGGCATCTGAAGCTTTAGGTTTCCTTTCATAAAAGTGTAGTGAACCTGTAAAGAAAACAAGATAACTAGTAAAGAAAAAGAAGGGTAAGCCATATAAATCTTGAATAACCTACATATCACATGTTGAACTATACGCAGAAGAACCTTAACCGCTCGAAACGGAATCAACTACTCCTATGTCAAACATAGGAAAATGTCCTAAAGGGAATAACAAACAATTAAAAATTATGCATCACCTTTTTTTCACAAAAACTACACACCCCTCCCGAAAAAATCCCAATCCCACATAAAACAGGTACAATAAAATTTAATTAACACAAAAATAATATCCAAATGAAAAATCTCCTGAACTAACCTTAGGAGTAATCAATTTCAGAAAAGTGCCCAAACATGACACAGATATAATAAAATTTTAAATTAAATTTATAGGGAAAAAGATCCCATAGAAGACCAATTTTAAATTGTGAATAGGCAACAACTCACTCGTATATTGCTAAAGTAAAGCCAGACAAATGAATAACTTACCTGATGTCTTTCTTTCCACTGGTTAAAAAAGTTACTTCCTATGAGTTCAAATATGTGATCTCGCATTTCATCATTTGTCACAAGCAAACACCTAAGTTTTACTGCGGCAAAGAGCCAATACCTACAACCCAAAAGATTAATATATAAGTAAATGGGTTATTAAACTTAACAGATTGAAACTAAATTTTAAAAATACATATGAATCAGTGCCAAACAGAAAATAAAAATGTTATAACATATTCATGAAAAACACAACAAAGAATTTTGACTAAATTAACTATTAAATATTTGAACCTCCAAAAGTTAAAATCGTTTACATTTTAGTACTTAAAAAGTTTAGCTTTCATTTAGACCTTCTCAGTTATTCAAGTCTACGTCCACTTTGGTTTTACCAAGAGCTTCAGCTGTCTAATGCAGAAACATATCATATACGGGACATCGAATGTGAATTAAGTCCCACCCAAGATTATACATATTGCATAGATAACATGATAAATTCAAGTTTTAAATAAAGAGTCAAACAGAACAAGAAACGATATGGTTGTCCAAAGATTAACAGTGAAAAGCAAATGCAATGTTTAGGACATTTATTTGGAAATTTACCAATCATCATTGGACCCATTAGGAGTTGTATACAGTGCACCATTATTCATCCACTCCTCCACCAGTTTCCTGCTGGAAGGATTTTCCATTAGCCCTCTTAGGCGCTTATTGTGCAGCACAACGAGCGGCCATTTATTCCCACTTTGATTGTAAAGTTCTTTTACAACACAATCAAGCTGCACTATTACAAAATCAACAAAACAAACACAATTAGCTGCAAAAGCAATCAAGCAAAATTATCAGGCAAGAGCAATAGACATACATAACTTGTTCAGACAGTAAAATTAAAGGAACTCTATAACTTAGGAATACAACCTGAGAAATGCTAAATCCACCATCAGCAAAATTTTGTTTGTAGAGCCCAACATTTGCTCCATCCACTATAGCTTCATAAGAGTCATGCTTTTCAAGCCAGGCCTGTAAGGATCAACCAGAAGTATCAAAACCAAGCTATTATAGCTAGACTAACAATATCAAGAGTAAATAATGGATGCAGCAATATTGCGAAGGGTTTGTATACGAAAGTAATCCAATCACAAATTGTCATGCATATTAAGTTTGTTGACTTTAACAATAACACCCCTAAAAAGTCATACCTATCAAGATTCCTGATTGATACCTACCTAGCACAGAAACTAAACTCTAACAATAATATATCATCATTCATGTCATTTAAAATTGTGTTGCATTGCAATGAATGGAGATATCAACAACACCTGAAATTCACTAAAATTGGCCTTGACCTCTCGTTCCAAGGCCAAGCCAGCAACAGACCCTGCAAACATCTCCGTCTCCGAATCATCAATATCAACACAAACCAATTGCTCCCCACAACAACAACAATGTCCATCGGCAACACTCGTTTTGTTGACGGCCCAATCCCCTTTACCAATCCATCCCTGACCATGCCACCCTCCCCCATTCCGCAAAACCCCCTCTTTGACCTGCCCCACATCAAATTCCACCTCACCAACCTCAGAGGCCTTGACACCACAAAACCATTCCTCAACAACCACCGCAGTGGACTCACTAACACACCTCACACAACTTCTAAGCTTATGCAAATACTCATACACCTTGTCCGCTCTACCACTCCGCGCACTCACCTTCAAAAGCGCTGCGAGTTCCGCCTCCTCCAAACTCACCCCAACGCCATTCATGTGCTCCTCCACCTCGTAGGCCTTATCCGCGTCTAGCATTTCACAGAAACAGAACAACGCAGGATCGTAGGTTCGCAGCCTCGGGGTAGCGTTGTTGTACTTGCCCATGCCCTTCACCAACTCGAAGGCATAATCGGCGTCACCCTTGGCCGCAGCGAGGCGCGCAACGGCAGTGACGGAGGCCTCATTGGGAACGACGCCGAGAGAGGACATGTGGCGGAAGGCGCGGAAACCGTAATCGAGTGCGGTGGTTTTGAGCAAGTCGTCGGCGACGGAGTTGGAGCAGAGGTAGAGGAGGGCATTGAAGTGGTGTTGGTTGAGGCGCGTATTGTTCAAAACGGCGTCGTCATAGAGGGATATGGCGCCTCGCAGGTCCTTAGCCTTGGAACATGAGTTGAGCTCAAATTGGAACTTTGCCTCAGGATTTTGACTGGTTTTCTTCTTCTTCTTTGGATTCTCCATCGAAGCGCAAGACTGAGAAATTGGTCCAAGGATTAACAGTTGCAGGGTTTTGTTTAAAACCCTAGATGGCGATTTTTTCTTGCGTTCGTTCGTTCCAAAGAGATGGCAGTTACTCACGATCGGACCCTTAACCCATGGGCTTGTCTTTGGTGCGTAAGAAAAACTACAACTCCTTTGTTTGTTACTTCGAGAAGTTAGGGGTGTTGCTCCCTCCACCACCACACCTTTCTCCCTCCACCTCCCCAATTTTTTTTAATTTCAATTATATTCTCAAATTAAAATTTTTTACTTATATTATTTTAATTTATTTCCAACCTAGTTCTCTGTAACATTCCAAATTATAGTAATTACCATAAATTAGAACTAATTATATTTACATGATTAAACAGTGCAGTCTTAAATAAATCAGCCAATAAAAGTCGAACGGTAAACAGATACAAGGTTCAAAGATTAATACAGGAAATAACCAAGGTCCAAAACGAACGGTTTTACAAAAACTAATAATCGATCGTCCCAAAATTCTAAGTAAGCTAAACCTACTGGACGATCTAAGTCTCGGCCTTCACTTCGACGTCCACCAGGTTCTCTTCTTCAACCACTTCCTCCAACAGAGTGTCTCCATCTGCTCACATCCACACGGATGATCATTGCATGGACAAGACGGACGTACATAAACAGTAGACAACACAAGGAAATAACACAGGGTAAGCTTAGGTAATTTAATTCATACAACCAACATACAAATTAACATATGCAAATCAACATACAAGACAAACAACAATATATCAGCATAGAATTAATCATCCAAAACTCCCATAAGACCGACCGTCCGGACTGTATGAATCCATGTATCTACAGGCGTTCGTGCACTCGGGTGATGTGATAACTGGAAAACACTCAACAGCTGCCACCCGAGGTTAGCCCTATCAGTCCAAAGTACTCATTAAGACTAGGACCTCCTGCCGTTCCCACACATGACCTACTCCCCTCTACATGAGGACGAGCACTCACGGAACATCAGGATGAACAGCCATCAGCAGCTTTACCATGGTCATACTACACCACTTCCCACATTCAAATCATAGAGTCGTTCCTCCTTGGAACGCTCGTTCAAAATCCATAATCATAGTTTCATTTCTTATACTGTTCGCACATCATAATATCTCCTCTAAATCACATTTTCATTCTTAGTTCCACTTTCATAAAATGACGAGCGTTCAATCCTCTTCACAGTGAGGACGAACGTTAAAAGCGAGATCAAAAGGTTCTCTTTCCCGAAAGAATAAAGTTGACACACTTTTCATGACGAGCGACATGACAATTTGAATCAGTTAAATGAACTGACTCTAGAACGATTCGATTTATACTTAGAATAAATTAAGTACCAATATTCAAGGTCAAAACCCACTGGATAGAAATACAAAAGACTAGTATTAAATGTACCAAGAGCAAATTTAGTTAGGGTAGATCGACTGTCAGTCAATGACCGAACACCATTTATACAATTTGGACGAACGCTATTTACGTCCGTTCAGAAATCGAAGGTAAAGACGAGCGTTCAGTATAAAACCGAACACTACTTAGGACGAACGCTAGGTAGATGACCGAGCACTAATTTGAACGAACGCTCGGTATAAGACCGAACACCGATTTGGACGAACGCTTAGTATAAGACTAAACGCTACCTATAACGAACGCTGGATACAAAGCCGAGCGCTACTATTATAACTTCAATTAATTACGATCGTTGGGTACCACTAGGCTGTGCCGAACGCTCAAACCTAGCCTTTCACAAGAGGACGCTCGTTCTCAAACAGAATTCTTTCCGAATGAAAGAATTCCTATCCTAAGTCATTTTCAGGGGAAACCGAACGGTATAAGACCGTACGATGACGAATGTATTTTATCATAGGGAAGAAATATCATAATCAGATTTTTCATCTTATTCTAATTCAACATTTCTCATACAATTCGAAATCTTATACTTTCACATACATCATTAATTCGCATACTTTATAGAATTCTTCATATTAACCAATCAAACCATACCAAAATCATACATCTCTAAATCCATGCGTATCAAGATCAACATGCAGTTAAACTCACAGAAATCATATTCAACACAATAGCAATCGTTCCTGACAATCAAATCAGCATACAGTTCATGCATCCAGTTCAATTCATGCTTTCACACGCATTATACAGTATCAATTAAATTACTAAGCTTCCCTTACCTGGTCTAGCAGTGAACGTCCAAATGCAAGGGTTTTGTTCGCCCTCTTACAGCTTTCTATCCAAAGAGTCACTCAACAACTTTCACTTAATCTAAGACACCAAAAATCATAAACAACTCAGACCTGTAACCCATGCATGCAACCAGAACTTGGTTCGCATGAACTAATTAGACGAACGATCAGAGACGAGAACTTACCAGCTCAGATCCCAGTTCTGTTCGGTCCAGAACGACGCTCACGTCTCAGGGAACGTTTCCACGGTCTCTGAAAGTTGATCGGAGAAGAAGACGATGAGTTACAGTAGAGAGAAGATGACAGGGTTCTAGAGAGAAGGAGGAGAAAAATGCAAGGTTTGATTCAGAGGAAGAAGAAAGGTGTATGCGGGAATGAGGAGAAGGTTTTTTTTTCAGAAAATCAGCTTTCTTCCCAATTCAAACGAACATACTCTCCCCCACCGACACCTGGCTTCCAATACTGATTTCAGAACCTTCCACCGTGACACTTGGCAAGGAGACAGAGAGAATGAAAGTGCGTTTTTAATGCACTACAAAGGGTTTTCGGGATTCATTAAGGGATGTGACCGGTAATTATGGGTGTGTACTTTCCGAGGTCTCACATTCTCCAATTTATATCTCTCAATTCCGTTTAACAATTTGTCTTCAGTTTTATTTTACAACTCCATTTGTCTTCTTCGTTTCACTTCTCCTCATTTGTTTCTTTCTTCTTCATTTTCCTTACATTATTAAAATACATTAAAAATATATTCAAAAATAATAAATCAAAACATTTAAATTAAATTATTAAAATACTTCTAAAATAAAGAATAAACTAATAAAATCATGTGTGGCTGGACGCTCGGTCCTGATTGCCATCTTGGGCAATGAACCGAACGTCCTTGGAGGGTCACTCGGTTCATGTGTGGTCGGGCATCGTTAACTTGGACGCTCGGTCTTGGCGGTCGACCCGGGTGGACGTTCGGTTTATGTTTGGGGAGTACCGGTCGGTACATGTTAGTTCAGACGCCCGATCTTGATTGTGACCTTGGTGCGCGGCATTGTGTTAACCGCTCGCTCGGTCTATGTTGGGAGGACCTGTCGGTACACTAATCAACAAGATTTTAAAATTGCCAAAGGTAACATCTATAATCATTAAAGTAATTTTGGTTAATGTTCATTAATTTTTTTAAAAAAATATTAAATTATAACAGAGAGATGTATTTAATTAATTTAAGAATATAATCTAAAGTCTTTAAAAGACATACCTAATATATGTTTAATATAGTAAATGTATTAAATTAATGAAATGGTAACTAAAACTTGTATGATAAGTATAATTACACTTTAATTAGAAAAAATGGATTAATTGTGTTTTCTTTTCAAACTATTGATTAAAATTCTATTTCTTTCCTTTTTCAAAATATGTACCAATTTCATCTTTATATTTTATAAAAGAATGTAAAATATTATCAAGAGCAAAATATAGTTAATGATATTAGAGTTTTCCTCTTTCATCTACTTGCAATTCTCTCTCTTCGTTACAATTCCTTTTTAGCTAATTTATGAAAGGTATAGATTTTTTTTTCACTTGCCTGTCATAATCTCTAATTTATTTTAGGAAAATGATACTTCGACAACCAGTTTTGACAACATTTTGATACGGGCCACGTGTCAAAATGCCATTGGTGCACGTGTAATTGGTTTTCAGAAATTAATTTGACGTGGAAAATGAAGATTCAGAGCGCAAGTTTGAAGTTGTGGGGGTCATTTGTGGTTTTCAGAATTTGAATTTTTAGGGTTTGGTAGAGAGAGAAACAGAAAGGTAGTGAGATAGCGCCGTGAGAGAGACTCCGTCTTCATCTTCGTCGCACCCAGCCACCCTTCGAGGCGTTTGACGTATGCAATTGTAACGTCCCAATTATATACATCATGCATATATAATAAAGACGTCATCATGCATAATATAGGAAAGCAGTCAAGAATAATTTAAGGATTACAGTCATCCTCAGAATAGTGCGGAATTGACAACAAGAGTATTAGAATTTCTCCATGAAAATCACGGAGAATTTAAAACTTAAAACACACACGAGTTCTTCCAAACATTAAGAATTACGAAATAAGACTAGCTAATCTAAGCTGCAGCACTGCCGTCTCCATCAAGGGCTGTTTCCAAAGTATCCTCCCCGTCATCTGCTCCCATCCAAGTGGATGATCATCGCCAAAGAAACATACCCAAACAGCACACAACACAAACAATGCAAGGGTGAGCTAGATATAAAAAGCATGTTATACATACAGCACAGTTAATTCATGCAATCATTCATAGATTCATATAAAAGAACAATTAAAGCATACTCATTGATCCATATTTCACACACTCCCATGACATGTAAACATTCATCCAAACATGGTAAACTGACATCACAAGACTTGTTACTTTAAACCCCGACTTGTTGCTTTATAGACCGACTCGTCCGGACTGGAATGATTACCGAGCTATGGCGGGTCTTGCACTCGTGGTGGCTTTATGAAATTTGGGCACTCCCGCCCTGGCACTACCGCCTTATGAAACTTGGGCACTACCGCCTGGTGGAACTTTTGGGCACTCCCGCCCGGCCACAATCACGAGGTTAATCCGTTATCACTCACCTTGGATCATATGGAAGCATCCAAGACTAGGACCTCCTGTTGGAACAATCGGTACCGTTATAGAGTCGCGCAGCGGAATAAAATATTCGGAAAGCGTGTTACGGTCACAAATCAAGTTTAATGGTCCATTTTAGAAAAACAATTTTCTTAGAGAAAATTTATCAAACAGTTGATATGCGTAAAAGATAAAGAGTGTAGGGAATAGAAAATCACACAAGCAATTTTTATCCTGGTTCGATTCAAAAGAATCTACGTCCAGTCGTTAATCATTATAAATAGTGATTAACCTTTTTCACTAAAAATGGTTTCACAGATTACAAGAAATAGTGAATAAAGCAGATAAATAAACCTTCCTTCGACGAACGAACCGGAAGAAGAACACTCTACCAACTCGAAGAGAACCGCTCCGACTATCGACAAACGAAACACGAGCTTCTCCTATTCACGAGACCAGGCAGAGCACCTTGCTAACTCGAAGAGAGCTTGCTCCGACTATCGACACACGACACGCGAGCCTCTCCTGTTCACGAGACCAAGCAAGGGAACTTGAACTATAGCTTCTAAGAACTTCCTCTGACAAACAGTATTCTGCAAGAGCTTCTGTTCAACAACGTTACCTTCTGATTTCTCCAAATCAAAATATATAGCCAAGTACACTGAATGCCAAAGGACAGCTCCCAACTGCCATGAATAATCGATTATTGTAAGTGATAATCGATTATTCAAGTCCGTTACAGGTTTTCAAAAATGTGATAATCGATTATATGAAGTGATAATCGATTATTCAAGTATGACTTGTGATAATCGATTATTGCTTAATCATAATCGATTATTGCAGGTTAAAAATGCAAGTTTTACAAGGTTTACAAGAATTTCCTACTACATTTAATTTCTACAAATTGCTTTTAACTAATTCTAATATCTTCTTCAACTAAAACTTCTTGTAGCATCATCAAAACAAATTTCTTCAAGATTTACCAATACTCCTTATTGGTAACAATCTCCCCCTTTTTGATGATGATCAAAAATTCAATTTTAAAAGCAAGTTTGGCTTACCTGCAAAACATACAAGCTAACAAACAACAACAAGGTTAGCAATACCTGTAATAATTTATACTTCTCCCCTTGTATTATTCTTCTCCCCCTTTTTGATCAGAAGCAAAAAGATCGGATGTTAAAGGCTCCCCCTAAATATGATCTCCCCCTCAATTAATCAAAGGATGCATTTCAAAACATAAATAAAATTGAAATTTCATAACATGAAAGAGCATAATACCTCATATATCTTCCCCTGAATGTAATAATCCCCTTTTAAAAACAGACTCCAAAAAAATATAAAAAAAAGTTTTTTTTTTTTTTTTTTTTTTTACGAAAACTTAAGATAATCGATTATTACTTTAAATAATCGATTATGTGCGAGCCAAATTGTCAAAATCCAAATTTTTGAGGACGAGATAATCGATTATTACCTTTGGTAATCGATTATTTACGTTAATTTCCGAAAAACACAAATTTGGGCCAAATTTTCAACTTTAAGACACATCTAACATTCATAAATTATTTCAAGGCTCTTAAAAAATACCAGAATACCATAGAGTCTTCTTTTCCTTTTGAAAAATTAACCTGCAAAACCAAACAATAGAGTTTTGGTCCCCATAATCTCATTTGGGTCCTTTAAGATTAGAGACAATTTACTTTATAACAGGAATCCAAGCATATTTTCCATTTGGAACATCAAAATGTTTAATTCTACATTTGTTAGAAGTGTGCCCCTTTTTCATACAATAAAAGCATGTGACAACATTTGGATTTCTATAAGACACAGTTCCTTTTTCAACCCATACCCTACGGGTTCTTTTAATTTGGTTCTTACTTTTAAAAACACTTTTGTTTTTATAAACCTTTCTAACAGTTATAGGCATTTCAACATTATTATTTCCAGTTGCAACTTCAAGAAGATTTTCAAGAATATCAATATCAAGCATATGATTCTTACATGAAAGACATTCAACAGGATGTTCAACATTTGAAGACTCTTTCATTTCCAAGTTGCAAATTTTATTTCTCAAACTTACTTCCTCATCTAATGCCTTCTCATATTTAATTCGCAATTCTTTAAATTCCTTTTTCATATTTTTATAAGCAGCATCCAATGTTTCAGATTCATCAAGTAATTCAAGAAACGCCTTTTGTACATCAAATTCACTAGATTCATAGCTAGAATTACTTACTTGGCTTCCAGCATCATCAAAATTAGCTGTCAAACACAAGTTTATTTCTTCAACAGAATCACTTGAACTAGAGGTGGTTGATGCATTATCCTTCGAGGCAATGTGAACCTTCTTCTTCTTGTGAATTTTCTTTTCTTTTCTTTCTTTACTTCTTTTGTTGCTTGAACAGTCAGCTTTCAGATGGCCTCTTTCACCACATCCATAACATTTGAAACTTGCAGAGGAACCTTGATAGTCCTTCTTTTCCTTCAAGATTTGGCTGTCAGATGATTTAACATTGGCCATCAAGCATAAATTTTCTTGCTCACTAGAATCGCTTGAGCTTGAGGAGTTTGATGTAGAGCATGAATTCGAACAAGTCAACTTAGCCACATTCGATACTTCATCATGAGTGACTCTTAAAAATTTCCACATTTCCTGAGCACTTTTATAAACAGATACTTTGAAAAAATCATCAATGGTTAGTGCAGATAAAATTATATTCCGAGCCTTAATATCAAATTGGGCTCTTCTATTTTCCTCAACAGTCCAGTCAAAATATGATTTTTCTACTTCTACACCATCAACTGTATTTTTAGGAATATAAGGACCATTTTGTACAGCTTCCCAGATACCTCTATCAATAGACTCCAAAAATATTTGCATTCTTATTTTCCAAAACGCATAATTTTCCCCTGTAAACAAAGGAGGTCTATCAATAGAAGCACCCTCAGCATAAACTTGGTTATGACCGCCCATTTTCGAAAAATTTGAAAAACTATCAAAGCAAGCTCTGATACCAATTGTTGGAACAATCGGTACCGTTATAGAGTCGCGCAGCGGAATAAAATATTCGGAAAGCGTGTTACGGTCACAAATCAAGTTTAATGGTCCATTTTAGAAAAACAATTTTCTTAGAGAAAATTTATCAAACAGTTGATATGCGTAAAAGATAAAGAGTGTAGGGAATAGAAAATCACACAAGCAATTTTTATCCTGGTTCGATTCAAAAGAATCTACGTCCAGTCGTTAATCATTATAAATAGTGATTAACCTTTTTCACTAAAAATGGTTTCACAGATTACAAGAAATAGTGAATAAAGCAGATAAATAAACCTTCCTTCGACGAACGAACCGGAAGAAGAACACTCTGCCAACTCGAAGAGAACCGCTCCGACTATCGACAAACGAAACACGAGCTTCTCCTATTCACGAGACCAGGCAGAGCACCTTGCTAACTCGAAGAGAGCTTGCTCCGACTATCGACACACGACACGCGAGCCTCTCCTGTTCACGAGACCAAGCAAGGGAACTTGAACTATAGCTTCTAAGAACTTCCTCTGACAAACAGTATTCTGCAAGAGCTTCTGTTCAACAACGTTACCTTCTGATTTCTCCAAATCAAAATATATAGCCAAGTACACTGAATGCCAAAGGACAGCTCCCAACTGCCATGAATAATCGATTATTGTAAGTGATAATCGATTATTCAAGTCCGTTACAGGTTTTCAAAAATGTGATAATCGATTATATGAAGTGATAATCGATTATTCAAGTATGACTTGTGATAATCGATTATTGCTTAATCATAATCGATTGTTGCAGGTTAAAAATGCAAGTTTTACAAGGTTTACAAGAATTTCCTACTACATTTAATTTCTACAAATTGCTTTTAACTAATTCTAATATCTTCTTCAACTAAAACTTCTTGTAGCATCATCAAAACAAATTTCTTCAAGATTTACCAATACTCCTTATTGGTAACACCTCCTGCTACTCCTCACCACATGTTCAATCCTCTCTACATGAGAAGAAAGACCATTGGAGATTCAGGATGACCCCCAAAACTGAGCTACCATGTAATCATTCTATACAACCCCAAAACACCACCATGTATCCTCTCCTTGAGGATCATGGAATTACGTCCATGAATCATACTGTTACTTTGAACCTTAACCCAAGCCATGAATAACCAGATACCACCATATTATCACAACAAATCCAACATATCTCATACATTCACATATTTTCACATAATTCACGTTACAGCATATATTCCAAACATTGGTACACATAATTCAATCCAAGAGCAAAGGAACTTAGAACCCATTACCATTTGTAGACCATTGGATGGACGAACACTATTCCACCGAGCGTTATAAGCCGAACGCCACTATGCCATTTGGACGGACGCTAAGAGATTTAACAAAAATTGACCGAACGCTAAAACCGAACGTCATAATTGATTCAACACTATTTGGCCGAACGCTAAAACCGAACATCATATTGGATTCAACACTATTTGGCCGAACGCTAAAACCGAGCGTCATATTGGATTCCAAACTATTTGGCCGAATGCTAAAACCGAACGCCTGAACACAATTAGGCCGAACCTCATTTAAAAGAACGCTCTCTGACGCACGCTATCTGGCGAACGCGATTTACAGAACGTTCACGAATACTCCAAAACCGATCGTTCGAGACCCAAAGTTTAAGGCCGAACGCTCTCTGCCGAACGCTAATTTCTGAATACTATTAGAACGGACGTTATCGGATCCTAGGCCGAACGCTAAACCATTGGACACCAAATTGAATTCATCATTGTTTGAACGAGCGCTAAAAGATCAACCCTTATCAAGACCGAACGCTAACAGTCTAAACCTCGAATACCTGTTCCAAGTCGAACGCTATATTTTACTAATCACATAAAAATACCGAACGCTCAAGATCCACACTTAACACTATCAAGTTAAGAACGAACGCTTATACTTTCTAATACACCAAAGCCGAACGTTTAAGTTTCAAACTTAGAATATCAAATGAAGACCGAACGCTACACTCACAACAATACCAAGTAAGAACGCTCTCCTCACAACCCTACCAAGGCCGAACGTTTAATATCACTTCCTGAGAATAGCAATTTATGGACGAACACCAACGATCACTATTTCACCATGACCGAACGCTCAAAATTGCAACCTATCAAATCAAGACCGAACGCTCAGGTTCACCAGCCGAGACTACCAAATTAGGACGAACGTCTACCATCCTCACCGAACCACGCTTAACCGAACACAAGTCTCGACCGAACGGTATACTGAGAAAGAAGGACGAACGCTAACGCTCGCCGAACACAAAACCGAACGTTCTTGATATTCTGACCGACCACTGGTCGAGCACTGTGCGGACGAACGTTCAATATTTTGGCCGACCACTAATTGGTCGAGCCATTTGGACGAGCGTCCAATTTGGCTCATCAAATTGGACGAACGCGCGATCTGCAGAATTCTGCAGAATCGCAGGTTTTCCAGAAACCCAGAAACCCAGAAATCCCAATTTTTTTCATCCCTTCCTTCCCAGATTTGCATCAAACACAACATATATCATCAATCAAACAAAAGATCTAGCTCCCCTTACCTCTTGAAGACTTCCTTGAATATATCTCCAAAGGATTTGATCTCCCTCCAACTCCAAAAGCTCTCTACTTCTCCTCTCCCAGAACTTGCAGTACCAAGGCCTTCTCCCAATTCCAGAACTCTCAACTTCACCTCTCACAGAATTTTGCAGCAAGGATATCACTCCCTAAGTGCAGAACCCATACCCCTTTTTATCTCCCACAAGCCTCCCTTTTTTTCTTTTCTTTTGAATGGGGGAATGGAAGCAACGTTTGTTGTCCCTTGTGGCCAACAAAACTGGCGCTTTCCAGCGCTCGTTCCTTCCTTCCCCGTTTGTTTTGTCTTTTTATTTTTTTTATTTTTTTTTAAATTACGATTCCTTACAGCAATCGGCCGACGCGGTTGCTTGCTTGGAGTGCAGAGGTGCTTTGGTGCCCGGTTCTTCGACTGTACCGGAGCATTGCGGTGGTCGTCGGACCGTCGGCTGTGGTAATATTTCTGAACCGTAGACAGAGTCCGTCGACCTCTCTCCCCAGCCCGCCATCGAGTCTTCTTTCGACTCCTTTGATTCCGTGAGCGTCGCGGTTTGTTGGCGACCGGAGTTCTGCCGGAGTTTCGCCGACTTCCCGTGTTGTCTGATTCCTTCACCGACGCGTTCTTGGCTGCCGATGTTCCAAGAGGAGCCACCCACCCAGTCCGTCTTCTGTGTAAGGTCCTTGGCCTTTTGTTAGGGTTTTTTCCCCCGTCGATTGTACTTTGATTGAATTGGCGTAGATGGATTGCTCAAAAGAAGGAGGTTATAAGAATGTAAGTACATAAAATGTTTTGAAAATTGATTTGTTTGTTTGAAACTGAGTTTTTTGATTGTTTATATTTTGAATTTGAATTGTAGTTGCGTTTACGGGTTTGGTCCGATACAAAAGCGATATTCAATAAGGGAAACGCTACCAGCCACGAGTGCCGCCGGAGTCCGTCCTCATCGGACACGAGTTTTTGTTAGAGGACGCTCGGGCAATACAGGAAACGCTACCGAAAACGAACGACCGTTCACATTACACGACCGAACGCGGTTAGTGTTCAGACACCACTACTTTTTGGACGCTCGGGCAATACGGGAAACGCTACCGAAAACGAATGACCGTTCACATTAAACGACCGAACGCTCTAACACTCACTAACACACAGACCGAACGTTCAAAAGGTACACTCCGATCCAGGTCGAACGCAAACAATCACTAACACATGCCAAGATCGAACGCTAACGCTCGTTACCTGAGAACACAAAACCGGACGCTTAAAATTCAAACCTAAGAATCGAAATTAAGAACGAACGCTCACAAGCATTAAAACAGAACCAAGATCGAACGTTAAAGCTCTCTGACACAACTAGGACGAACGTTTTGAATCTTGGTCGAACACATAGCGTTCTGGACGATCGTCTAGAATCATGGCCGAATGGTCAAAACTTAACACATGACCGACCAATACCGCATCAACACTTAACTGCATAAATCAAAGCTTGATCGAATGGTATCTAAAATCTCACTTAACCGTACGGTATCAATTGAACTTCCGAACGAACGTTAACAGGTTTGACCGAACGGTATCAGATTAATATCTTACCGAACGGTGAAGATATTGGTCAATAAATAACGATCGGTTGAGCATGCAGGGGAGGAGCCGAACGATGACGAACGGTCTGCGACATTGCAACAGAGGACGAACGGTTTCATTCGAGGGGAAGGAGCTGAACGCGCACGGTCGAGGAAGAACATTGTTTTTTGTTTATTTATATATATATATATATATATATATATATATATATATATATATATATATATTTTTTATTTTTCTTTTTATTAGGAAAATACAATAAAATAAATATATTAAATCACTAAAACACCAAAACTAAAACATCAAAACCGAACGCTTAGACTAAAACATCAAAATTTGAATGGAACCATAAAACACATAGTATGACCGAACGTTCATGCACAAATTAAACTTAAGCATAAAACGCAAACCCAGAAACACAAACTTGAATGGAACCAGCGACTGAAAGCAAGCATGAACAATAAAATCCTACCATGGCAGCGTGAAAGAGATGATGAACAGTAAAACTTGCAGCACAATAAACAGTTAAAGCGTAAAATGAATAAGAAACTTGAGTGGAGAAACAGATTCAACTAGAAAATTTCAAAGAGACTGAGTTCAATACATGAAAATGGGAAAGAAACCAAAACCTAAACCTCCCCAAATGGGAAAGAAACCTAAACCTAAACCCCTCTTTTTCGTCCACCGAACAGTCGACACTCCGGCGGCACTCCGGCGATGCTCCGGGACAGGGACGGAAGCAGGTGGGACGAAGCGAGACCTTGAATGCGCCTCTAGTTTGCTGGGCCGGACGGAAGACGATGTCGTCTTCGCTTCGTTGGCCAACGTCGGAGCTGCGGCGGCCGTGAATCGGAACCGGCTGGAGGGGTTGAATAGCTCCGACACGACCTTCAATGTTGTCCGGCGGCACCCCGGCAAGCACTCCGTCGGACCTTTCTCTCTCGAACTCCCTTTCTCCAACTCTCTCGGCCTCTCTCTCTAGGTCACACTCTCCCTCTCAACCTTTGCGCTTCTCTCTCTACAATTCTTCCAAATGAATTTGAAATTTGAAACGCAACTTTATAACCCTGCCCACCCCCTTTCCACGTCATATTTCATTTGCTTTTTGATTTTCCACGTGGACCACTTCCATTTAGACACCTGTCTCGTGTCTAAATGTTGTCAAAAGAGGTTGTTTAAGTATCATTTTCCTTTATTTTAAAGTTAGAGATAATATTCCATAGTAAAGAAGTTAAATAAAGTTAAGTATGTTTCTTATCCATATACTATTATGTAAAATTAAAAATCGTCTTAAATAAACTTTAAACAAATGTAGACCATAAATTTTGATTCAAATATTCGCTTTCTTCATCATCACATTGTTCACACAAAACTGTGATATACACTAGAAAAATTGGTGGTTCTTCATTTCAATCACTGCCAACACACATTTTTAACAACACAACAATCAATGAAAGAAAGAAAGGTAGGTAAAAGGATAGTGTCTGTGTAAGGACCGAGTGTCCTTTGTTAATTGATGTGGTAGGGGAAGAGCTTCACGTGGGCAGCTGCACGTTCGGTTGAAGTGGTGGGGGAGAGGCTCCACGTCCAGCAAAGAAGTGTGCAGCAGATGTGAGTGGTGGGTCTCTCCACCTTGAGTGTTTCAGCCACTAAGGGAACCACCATCATCACCTTCTTAGTGGACTCGGCACTGAGGAGTGGGAGGGGATGGCTGAGATTCGTCCAAGCTGGCACCAACAGTGGAGTGTAGAGTCTTCCTTCCTCTTTAAGAGAAGAACCCAGGGATTGAAGGGGTGTTGGGGTTCTGCATCTGGAGGAGTGAAGAGGCTTGCTGCAGATCTGGGAGAGGTGAAGTGTTGATCTTCTGGAGTTGCAAGGAGGCCTTGGTACTGCAAGTCTTGGAGAAGATAGATTCAAGATTCACTACGGAGGTCTTCAAGAGGTAAGGGGAGTTAGATCTTTTGTTTGATTGTTGAAATATACTGTATTTGATGCAAATCTGGGAATTTGGGGATGAAAAATGGGGTTTCTGGGTTTCTGGAAAACCTGGTGCGATTCTGCAGAATTCTGCAGAAACGCGCGTTCGTCCAAATGGCTCGACCAATTAGTGGTCGGCCAAAATAATATGAGCGTTCGGTTTTGTATTCTCATGTAACGAGCGATAGCGTTCGTCCTTGAGTTAGTAAAATATTAAACGTTCGTCAAAATATTATCCAATGAATTAGAGATGTTAGGCATTCGTTTCTAATTTGGACTCGTAACAATCCTGAGCGTTCGGTCTTAAGGTGGAAATTCTTAGAGTTCGATGATGAGCGTTCGGTATTAATATGATATTCCAAGGTTTGAAATCTTAAACGATCGGTTTTGATGTATCTGTGATAATAAGCGTTCGGTTTTGATTCAATAGTGGTTGTAGGCGTCTGTCCTTAAATTGATATTTACAGTGATCTTTAGCGTTCGGTCTCTTTCTGTATTAGCATTTGAGCGTTCGGTTTTGATGAGGTATTCTCGCTTGTGAGCGTTCGGTCTTAATTTGGATTGTTAAGTTTGGATTATAAGCGTTCGTTCTTGAATAATTGTGATTGTGAGCGTTCGGCCATAATTCGATATTCAAAGTTTGAAATCTTAAACGATCGGCCTTGGTGTACTAGTGAGTATGAGCGTCCGTTCTTCACTTAGTATTTTCGGGAGCGTTTGGTCTTCATTTGATAGTCTTAAGTTTGGATCTTGAAAGTTCGGTCTTGATATCTGTTAGTAATCATTAGCGTTCGACCTGGATCGTGTATTCTGAGGTTTAGTTGGTAAGCGTCCGATCTGGGTGTATCAGTGATAGTTAGTGTTCGATCTTGAACAGGTATTCACAGGCTTCGATCGTAAGCGTTCGGTATTAATGATAGATAACGTTCGGTTTTGCTGATGTTTATTCCCAGTTAGTGATCTAATAATGCTAAATTTTACCATTATTTAAGCATCATTTTAGTAGCAAAATCAACTCCTTTCTAACTTATAATTTGTTAAATCCTCTTCTTTTGTCTTGTTTTCTAAATAATTGTGTTTTTGGCTACTTTGATGTACTTTCATCAATAATCCCTTATTTTGTAGCTAAAAATGAGTTTGGAAGAGTCTCCAACAAATTATAGAGCTGAACCAACCACGCTGCACATGAAGAAACGCTCGGCCGCAGGAGAGAGGACGCTCGCCCAGGATAAGTGGACGCTCGTCCAAAATGGAAGAACGAGCGGACGCTCGTCCAGCGAAGGCAGAAGAGGACGCTTGTCCAGAAGGCAGAAGAGGACGCTCGTCCAGCCAGGCAGAAGTGGACGCTCGTCCAAGACAGACAGAAAAGGACGCTCGTCCCAGCCAGGCAGAAGAGGACGTTCGTCCAGCCAGGCAGAAGAGGACGCTCGTCCAGCGAGAAGAGAACGCTCGCCTGTGGACCCAAGAGAGGACGCTCGTCAAGCCAGAAGAGACGCCCGCCCTGTGATCGCAAGAGAGGACGCTCGCTAAGCGAGCAGAAGAGGACGCTCGTCGTCCAACGCACGAACGCTCGTTACATGCGGACGTGCGAGAGGACGCTCGCTCAGAGAGAGGACGCTCGCTCAGAGAGAAGTAGACGCTCGTTCAGTGCACGCATGAGAGGACGCTCGTCCAGCGGGAAGAGGACGCTCGCCCTGTGGACGCACGTGAGAACGCTCGCCCAGCAAGAAGTGGACGCTCGTCCATCAAATACGTTCAGTGGACGCTCGTCCAGCGAGGACCCGCAGTGGACGCTCGTCCAGCGAGCTAAGAGGATGCTCGTCCAGAGAGGCGCTCAATGGACGCTTGGCAGCGAGAATTGGACGCTCGTCCACTTTCAGTGGAAGTTGACTTTTCCAGAGAGTTTCACGCCCGGGCGTGAGAAATGGGGCTCCTGGGCGTGACATTTCCAGAGAGGTTCGCGCCCGGGCGCGAGAAAGGGCGCCTTGTGCAAGTTTTCTAGGGAGATTCGCGCCCGGGCGCGACTGAGAGGGTGTCGGGCGCGATTTTTGCTGATGTGTCAAAATGCCTATTTATTCAAGTGGTCTAGAAGCATTTGGGGATCTTTGGCTGCCCAAACACGATTTCTCTCATTTGGAGCTCTAGGAGGCGAGCTAGGAGCTATGGGAACAGTCCTTCTTCACCCTTGGGTCTTCTTCCTTCCTCCATTTCCACCATTGTTGTAAGCTTGAGCTCTCCATTCATGGAGAGTTAGTTTCATTATTGTTGGGGGATTGATGTAGCCACTGAAATCTTATGTAAACTACTATGTTTTGAATGAATTTATGCCTCTTTCATTGATTGTTAGTGTTTAATTCCTTTTCTTAATGCTTGTTGTGAAGTTGCTACCCATTACATGATTTTAGGGTTTGCTTGATATTGGGAAATGTTGGGTAAATCTGGACTTGGATTAAACACCTAAAGGAAATAATATCTAGGGATAGAATTAGGACCTTTGGTTGTCTTAGATCTCAATTCTTAATGCGGAAATAATTGTTAGGTCTTCCAAGGGATTGGAGCCTAATAAGGAAGTCTAGGCTCTCTCTACCAAGGGATTGGGTTTGAGTAATTTAGTAGATTGACATTGGCATATTAATGAAGAGGAAGTGATTTTCTATACATAAGAATGAAGTAGGTGAAATCATACCCCCAACAATACCATTCCATATCATTTCTAATCTTTCCATTTCCAAGTGTTTGAGTATCTAAGATCACTTTTATCAATTATGTTTCATGTTTATTTTAATTGAACAAAAACACAAATTATGAAGCATTCTTTAGTCTAAGTTAGTTGGAAATTATACGATTGTTTGGTGACACGAGTCTCTTGGGAAACGATATCCAGTCTTACCGGTTTTATTACTTAGAACGATTTGGTACACTTGCCAAAGTCCCAACAAGTTTTCGGTGCCGTTGCCAGGGACTCGTGTCAATACTAGACTTTTGTGAGGTTTCTAACTTGTGTAGACTTGATTTTGTATATAGAACTAACTCTTTTGTTGTAAATAGATTTTCACTTTTATTTGGGCTAATTTGTGGCTTTAGCCTAGTTGTGTCTAAGTGTATATGCAGGGAGATGTTCACATAAGGAGGACTGCAGCCTCAAAAGCATCATGAAGACCCTGAGATTGAAGGAATTATAGGACACAAGGAGACAACTATGTTGAGCATCACAAGCTGCGCCAAATTCTTCCTCCCTTGAAGATTCTCCAAGTGTTAAGTGAAAGATGAAGAAGAAAGGGAGAAGGAAAAGAGAAAGACTAGTCACCACCACCCTTTGATGAGAGACAAGGAGCTCAAGCCTAGCAAGCCAAAGTTGATCAAGAGGATTGAGTATTTAAAGATGTCAAGGTAGTGGAAGGGCTAAAAATGAAGAATTCAAGGTATGAGAGTTAATTTGGTGACTAGAAAGTAGTTCAAGAAGAGTTGGTGGAAGGAGCACACCAACAACAAAATCCGCACTTCATTGAGTAATACGTCAAGCTAATGACGTTAAACAAGCGCTTTTGGGAGGCAACCCAATTTTCTTACCCTTTTTACTTATGTTTGTGTGATTTTTGTGTCATTTGCATTAGTAACTTATGTTTTGCATGTTTGTGTAGTTTTGCATTGTTGTGATTTTTGAGTTGTGATGTTGTTTTTATGGTTTGTATAAGTGTATTAGGTTAGTTTTAGCTTGTTTGGTGTGTGAGTGCATTGAATGAAGGGCTAGAACCAAAAATCACATGGTGAGTGGCCAATTTCGTAGAAATCTGCATTATGCAGAAAACTGATATGGCGCCCAGCGCCCCCTGCACCAAGGGCGCCCAGCGCGAGCTGCACCAATGGCCTCTGCACCCAATTGACTGAGTGGCGCCCAGCGCCCCTGCACCAGGGGCGCCCGGGCACAAACTGAGCTGTGGCCACCCTGCACCAGTGGCGCCCAGCGCCAAAAATTATGGTTCTGCACTTTTGTTTTTCTTGATTTATGATGAGTTTCCAATTCTTTTGCACTCTTTCACACACTCCTTTTGGTGTGCTTTCGTCTTTATTTGTTTTGGTTTTCATTGGTTTGTTTCTTTGCTTTCTTTTGTACATTTCTTTTAGTGTGTTGTTGGACCTTTCTCTTCAATTGACTGTGAGATACTAATTTTGCTTTGAGCTTTCTTGTTACAGGATAAAATCTTCCTTAGGAATTAAAGAGTTTAAAACCACCATTTGTGAACCCTTGAGGCATGCAGGAGTTGAGCAACCATATGACTTGAAGATTTTGCTGCTCGTGTAGCATGGCCTGGGGGTCAGGCCCCTACTGATGGGGGAGGTGGAGCAGTTGCGGAGTATAAGCTACTGTTGGAGGAAGATGTTTCAGATGAAAGTGAAGCTAGTGTCCTACACTGTTGGAGATGCAAAGAGTCCATTTTCATCGATTTTTCCGTTTTAATTTCAAGTTTTATTTACTTTCAGTATTTGTGTTTTTTATTTCTTTTTTGACTTGCCTTGTGGATAGTTCTTGTGCAATTGGTCTGGTGATTTGAGTGAATCATTTGTTATGCTTGAATTGAATACAAATCTGTTGTGCTTGCTCTTTATCCATGAGAATTGTTTTGAAAATCTAATTGAGATTATGTGGTTGATCTTGTTGAACAGAGATTGTGGTTGCTTGTATCTGTTTAGATAGATGCTTGGTTTTAATTGTGATCAATATTCTTGGCATGATGTTTATCAAATTTTGGAACCTTGAGTAAACCTATGAGATGTTGTGCCTCAGAGTTTATTGATGAATGATATTACTTTGGAATCATAGTTGATTTTGCCTAAGTTTCTCTATTTGAACTAGTTACTTGCATGTTACAAATGATCAAGGCCATCTTGTTCTTCCACCTCTTCTACATTTTGAGCCTAAAAGCCAATGTATAACCTTTGAACCTTAAAGAAAACTTTCTCATTCCCGAAACCTTAAGCCTATTGAAAAATCCTTAACCTCCTTACCTTGAGTAGAGATGAACATATATGTTAGGATGAGGAGCATGATTTAAGTTTGGGGGAGTTCTTGTCAAAAGGGGAGCATTGAGAAAACAATAAATTGAGTAAAAAGAAAGAAGAAGAAAAACAAAATCATGAATTCAATGAACAAGAGTTGGGAAATAAGTTGAGAATGGTTTATTCAATTTTGGAGAAAAAGAGATACTATGTTATAGCTTGAATTAAATTGTTTGGTCTCTTATCTCAAGGTGCTTTGTTGTCCAGAGAAACCAATTTTTCTTCTTAGCCCAGCCACAATACAAGCTTCAAAAAGTCCTTGTGATGTAACTTGCTTGTTAATGTGTTTGATATTGTTGAAACGAAAGACAAAGTTGATTTGTGTAACATTGTGATATTTGAGAGTAAGACACACATCCTTATACACCATTGTGCTTGAGTGAAACACTTTCTTTGGTGAGGATTGGTTCCATGCATTCATTGAAAACAACTTGCCACTTTTGTTGATCTATCATTTGCATCTATCTTGTGACTTTTAATTTGTGAGCACCATGGTTGTAGTTTAGCTTGCTAAGGCCATATTCTCTCTTGAATGTGATTTATAAGTTGAGCAAGTGTGACATCCCAAAAATACAGCAATAACCATATAATTAGAATAATCACTTTTAATAATAAACTAGTACAGTTTTCCAACTAAAAACAAAAACGAACGAATGAACGCTCAAGGACGAACGTTCTTGATTACAGTCTTACAACAATAAAGAACGAACGTTCAAGGTCGAACGTCCTTACAGTAAAGTTACAAAATAAAAGCCGAACACAAGTTGAAACTGACCGAACAGTTTACACATGAAAATACCGAACGGTCGAACATAGCCAAAATAAAAGCATAAGTTAGTCGAACGACCATTCTGCCACAAACCTACACTACTAACCGAGCGTCTCACTGCTCGGTCTTCACTTCAACTTCAACCAGATTCTCTTCGTCCAATGTCTCTTCCAACCGCTCGACTTCCCTCTGCTCACATCCACACGGATGATCATTGCAACGACAGGACGAACATACAAAACGAGCAACACAAGGAAAAACGCAGGGTAAGCTTATGTAATTTAACTCAGGCATCAACATACAAATCACGTAAACAGTTCATCACACATATACATATCAACGCACGCATTACATACAACTCAATACTCGACTGACCGTCCGGACTGTATGAATTCTGCGTAGTTACAGGCGTTCGCGCACCCGGGTGGTGTGGTAACTGGCATCCTCATCAGCTGCCACCCGAGGTTAGTCCGTTCCGTCCAAAGTACCCCTAAGGACGAGGACCTCCTGCCGTTCCCACGCATGACGTACCCCTCTACTTGAGGATGAGTACTCACGGAACATCAGGATCAAACAGCCAGCATTAACTTCCCACAGTCATACTTTACAAATTCTCAAATTCTCAATCAGGAGTCGTTCCAACCCGGAACGCTCGTTCAAATCCATAATATTCTTTTTATCCCAAATAACATTCATCATTTATTTTTCATCATTCCATAACCGTTTTCATCATTAATAGGACGACCATCAAAAACCGAACGTCCTGCCCTCACTAAGAAAACGAGGACGAACCATGCAGACTGGGCCAAAAGGACGCTCGTTAAGAATCAGAGTACGAACGTCAGAATTTCAATTACGTACGGGAATAGCTGAATAATATATTGTTCATTGGACGAACGTTATTTACCATGAGGATCAGTTGAATGAACTGACTCTTGTGAATTCAAACAAATACTCCAAGAATGTTCTAATTGTGGAGGTCCTAGGCCGAATACATCAAACGCGAACATCTCCAGATTTCAAGGAAAATTCTCATACTGAACCCACTGCTAGTAAACGACCAAGCGTGGAAATCTGAAGTTGGACGTACGCTATTTTATAAGACTAATTTACGAGAAAGAGTACGAGCGCTCAGTATAAGACCGAGCACCATTTAGAGCGAGCGCTAGGTATAAGACCGAACGCTATTCAGTACGAGCGCTAGGTGTGAGACCGAACACCACTCAATACGAGCGCTAGGTATGATACCGAATGCTATTCAGTACGAACGTTAGGTGTGAGACCGAACGCCACTCAATGCGAGCGCTAAGTATGAGACCGAACGCTATTCAGTACGAACGTTAGGTGTGAGACCGAACGTTAATAATCTTAAAATAACAGACTTTGATAATTATACCAAGGAACTTTCGAAGCATTGTTTACGAACGGTAAAGTATGATATTACATATTTATAAATATAAAAGAATGGAGTTTATCAAAGAATACCATATACAACAGTGCTTGGCCGAACGCTTAAGTATAGTATTTTGACACGAGGACGCTCGTCCTCAACAAGGGATCTATCCAAATGAAAGAATCCCACTTTCGCTATTTTCATCAGGAAAACCGAACGGTCAATGACCGTTCAGCAACGAATGCATATTATCACAGGGAAGGTTCTTATTCAATTCCATTTACATTTCAATTCATTTCTCATCTTAAATTTTCACAGTTTCATTCGTTCATATCAAAATCAAGTTCCATATTTCATACGATCCATTTCATCAAGATTCGTATACTTCATTTCACCACCTCAACGAACGTTCATGTACTTCAGTCACATCAAACATCATGGATTATACTCATACAGTCAAATAACGAACGTTCATATAATTCAATCACATCACCCATCATGCATTATTTTCATGCAGTCAAATAACAAATGTTCATACAAAACACAACATCAAACCAGTTAAATTAAATAAGTTTCCCTTACCTCTAAAGCGTGACCGGACGTTCTCAAACTAGAAACACAACCTCTCAACCACTGATTCTCCTACTGTCAACACTCGTTAATCCAACTACAACAAAATGGATCCTGACACCATCAGATTTACTCACTTTTTAAGAAGGATGACGAACGTACGAACTTAAAACTGAGTTGCATGTTTGTAAAACGAACGATAGAGAGCAGGGAAGGACTTACCAGCCCAGCTTCACCAACCGAACAGTTTATCTAGGAGCTCTTGACGCCGTGCGTCCTTCAACGGTGCTGGAATATTGATCGGAGGAGATGAAACGGTGTACTCTTAGAGAGAAGGTGGAGAAGACGTAGAGAGAAGGAGGAGAGAAAGGTTCTCCAGGAACGTTCCTGGGGAATGGCGCAGAGAGTGTGGGGAAATAAGTTCAGAAATCTTAGTTTAGCTTTTCGCTCTGCCAGCGCACGTCCTCACTCAGCCAGCACACGTTACACTCTGGCCGGCACATGCTCTGCATTTCCGGTTTTTGGCTGCCCATGCCGAACGGTCGTCCACTATGAGGTCGCCACGTGTTTTCCACTACCGCTGAACGCACGTTCTCACCCTGGCAACATGCTCTCCACTAACGTTTCTGACTCACCTCCACGTGCGACACCTGGCGTCCGTTAGTGGGTGTCAGGCGCTGCTATCGCCCATGTGCGTCGCTGAGTTGGCTCGTTTTACGCTCGCCACCTGGACTCCACTGACGCTCGTTATTTTCGAGGCCTGACAGCAAGCATGATTGATTTTGTTTATTTGATTTAAATTGACTCTTGGATTGTTAGACCATTGTGATTGAATTATTTGCTAGGTGAAGTACTTTTGCTTGAGGACAAGCAAAGTTGTAAGTTTGGGGGTATTTGATAATGCTAAATTTTACCATTATTTAAGCATCATTTTAGTAACAAAATCAACTCCTTTCTAACTTATAATTTGTTAAATCCTCTTCTTTTGTCTTGTTTTCTAAATAATTGTGTTTTTGGCTACTTTGATGTACTTTCATCAATAATCCCTTATTTTGTAGCTAAAAATGAGCTTGGAAGAGTCTCCAACAAATTATAGAGCTGAACCAACCACGTTGCACATGCAGAAACGCTCGGCGGCAGGAGAGAGGACGCTCGTCCAGAATGGAAGCACGAGCGGACGCTCGCCCAGCGAAGGCAGAAGAGGACGCTCGTCCAGAAGGCAGAAGAGGACGCTCATCCAGCCAGGCAGAAGTGGACGCTCGTCCAAGCCAGGCAGAAGAGGACGCTCGTCCATCGAGAAGAGAACGCTCGCCTGTGGACGCAAGAGAGGACGCTCGTCCAGCCAGAAGACGACGCCCGCCCTATGATCGCAAGAGAAGACGCTCGCTAAACGAGCAGAAGAGGACGCTCGTCCAGAGGACAATCAGTGGACGCTCGGCCAGGCAGAAGATGACGCTCGTCCTCGGCCAACTAGAAGTGGACGCTCGTCCTGAGATCAGTGCACGCTCGTCAGCGAGCTAAGAGGACGCTCGTCCAGAGAAGCGCTAAGTGGACGCTCGTCTGGACGCTGTTTTTCAGAATGGTCCACGCCCGGGCGCGACAGAGGGGCGCCGGGCGCGATTTTCCAGAGAGTTTCACGCCCGGGCGCGATTGAGAGGGCGCCCGGGCGCGACTTTTCCAGAGAGCCTCGCGCCCGGGTGCGACTGAGAGGGCGCCGTGCGTGACTTTTGCTGATGTGTCTATTTAACCCTAAAACACGAAGGGGTATCGGTCTTTGGTTCTTTGGAGGCGCGATTTCACTTAGAGGAGAGCTTGGAGGGCTGCTAGGGCTCGTGGGAACACTCCCTTCTTCCTCTTGGGTTCTTCATCTTCTTCCATGGCCATTTTGTAAGCTGAAAGGCTCTCCATGCCAAACCCATCTTGTTGGGGATAGATGTAGCCTTTGAATTCTTGTGTAATTGTTGAATGATATGATTATATATATGCCTTTTCTATCAATTGCTAGTATTCTTGTTTCCGATCTTAAAGCTTGCATGTAATGGGGACGTTCATGACTTGATTTTGGGGTTTCATGGATTATGGGGACGTAAGATGGAACCCAGAACTGAAATAGGAGTCCTTGTGGTTCATTGATTCTAGGGATGGAAGATGATTCACATGTTGTCTTAAGATCCTAGCTCTTTAATGCGGGTTTGCTTGTTAGATTGTCCAAGGGATTGGAGTTTGATAAGGAAAACCTAGGCTCTTTCACCTAAGGGATTAGGGCTAGAGTGTTTTAGTGGATTGACTTTAGTAAATTGATAGAGAGGAGATGAAATTGGTTATATGTAACACCCCGAAATTTGGTGTTACGCCGACTAATTTTTCCGTAAAAACACGTAAGTAAAAATTCAAGTTTTTAATATTCAACCTCAATGGAAAAATAGTACGTTATTTATTACAAACCGATTATTCCGAAAATAAAATGTTCAAATAGTCAGGATCGAATAAAATATTAAAATACATTCCCAAGTCCTCTATCCCATCTCTCTTTCATCCTTTATGCATGTTCAGAAGCATCAGCCATCACATCTGTAATAACATCTGCTCTTGTATAACATCACGCATTATACGATCATCGCATTCACATGCACAAACAAGCAAGGGTGAGCTAACAAAAATACAATTCTTATACATCATAAATATACTCATAATAACATGCTATCATCCACACCTTAACCAGATCAAACTATATACCCGAGTACGAATTATGCTTCAACCATATGCATATTCCAATAAATTTAATCATTCACTAAGTCCCTATTTTCGCATGGAATCTCAATTTCGTCCCTTTCTTTCTGAAAATATCAATTGGGTCCCAATTTTAAAATTGGGACCCAATTGATATTTTCAGAAAGAAAGGGACGAAATTGAGATTCCATGCGAAAATAGGGACTTAGTGAATGATTAAACCTATTCCAATATGTATCAAAATATCAAATTAGAATGCATACACCAATACGTATTACAAAATAAATCAGACTACATCCACCAATATTACAGACGAATCAAAATACATACCCCAATATGTATTAGCGTCACTCCCATCACTCTTTTCAGAGCTTCCCCGGGCCGTTACACATTACCCTAATGTGTAGTGCTGCTTCCCATCACTCTATAGGGAGATTCCCCGAGCAAGTACACAAGTCACCCTCCATCACTCTAATCAAGAGCTTCCCCGGACAAGTGCAAGTATAGCCCTCATCACTCGCCTAAAGAGATTCCCCGGGCCCGCAAGCACAACACCAATCAAATTTGTAATGAGCTTCACCGGACTAGTACCCCACGTCACCCTCATCACTCTTACATAAATGTAAGAGATTCCCCGGGCGGTTACACACGTCACCCGTGTATAGGGTTACTTCCCACCACTCTATAGAGCTTCCCCGGGCCAGCAACCACAACGCTTACTATCCACCACTCATTTAATGACACCAACCAGCCAAAAATACACATATCCAATAATCCTCACAATACCAATCCAACCATACCATAACGCACATATCATATCATCATCACGTAATCATCACAATACCAAATTGTAAACAATTCAAGTTCTTCATTTAACATGAAACTTATAATCAAATCATATACAACCATGATTTCAACAGTACTTAACCATCCAAACATCATTCTCATATCAATTTGCAATCTCAAACAGATCACCCAACATTCCCATATCAAATAGATATATCAAACAACTCAAAACAGTGTACACATAACACATTTTCTTTATATCCTTTTAATACTCATTTTTAGGTAACTCAAACAGCTTTGAAACCATCACCAACAGTTCTGGAAGGGTCAAGAACCCCCAAAACGACCTAGAGAACGTCCAAAACGGACATCCAGAACCCCCAAAACTATCGAAAACAAATTCTGCAAAGTGCAGGTGCGAGTTAACTATTTGGACGAACGTCATAAACCATTGGACGGACACTGTTGGGACGAACGCTGTTACTCTTAGTCGAGCACTATTGGGCCGAGCGTTGTTACCCTTAGTCGAGCACTATTGGGACGAACGCTGTTAATGCTAGCTCTTCATGACGAACACTGTGAGATCTAAGACTCTGCCGAACGCTCAAACCCGAACACCATATTGAATTCAACACTGCTGTTAATGCTAGCTCTTCATGACGAACGCTGTTAATGCTAGCTCTTCATGACCGAACACTACTAACCAGCGAATGAACGAACGCTACTAACCAACACCTGAGCGATCGTTTGTAAACCATAACTTGAGCGATCGTTATTTAAACCAATGACCGAACGCTCTCCAGACAAGGACGAACGCTAAACTCCTAAGCCAAAGCATGATTATGACCGAACGCTACTACCAAGAACGAACGTTAACCAACATTTGACCGAACGCCACTCAGCACATGGCATGACCGATCGTCCAAATCCGACGAGGACGAACGGTCAGTTTTCGCATTCTGCAGAATTCTGCAGAATGGTAGCAGAACCTCCCTTGACCATTTCTAACCACTTTTCTCAACTTCTTAGACTCTTAATTCTCGTTTTAGACTTAATTAAACTTATCCAAATGATTCTAAGCATTTCTACTACCATTTTTAAGTGATTAAAGTTCACTTTCAGCTCCAAAACACTAACTTTAACAACTTAGGGACCCAAATTTGATTCTACTACTTGGAACATGTTTTTGACTACTTTTATGTTTCTAGCAAGTCACAATGGAATTGTCTAGACTGCCCAAACAGTCCAGGAACACTACAGCCCTCATTTACTCAAAATCCCTACCTCACTTCCTCTAAAATAGCCCAAATTGACCATAAAGACACTTGATTTCCTTTCACTCTCAACCATGACTCTTCTCATATTCATGATAATTGTTTCGGTGTACATTTGTCCGGTGTGTCTTTATTGCTCCTGGCTGTCTGGGACGCTTGCTGGGACGCTTGCTCTTCTCCAATTGTTGTTGTTCATACTCGCCAAAGGAGGGGGAGGTACCTGCAAAGATACTCCGACGCTCAAGTCAGATGTGAATTATGGAGCCTCAGCTCTCAAGAGAGTGATTATGATACTGTCTAGGGTCTCTAGAGCATAAAGAGAACGTACCTGGACTTTTGCCCTGTCATTGTATTTATAAGTCAAATAAAAATAACCACCTTACCTAAAAATGTGGTTAGTTACTTAACCGTCTAAGATATTTTATGTAAATATCTTACTACATAACATGCCCCCCAAGTCCGAGTTAACCGTTCTGTTTTA